>NW_013669938.1:70091-72573 GCF_000517525.1 Limulus polyphemus
TCTATGAACGGTCTCTTCAATGATAAGATCTATGAACAGTCTCTTCAATGGTTAGATCTATGAACGGTCTCTTCAATGATTAGATCTATGAACAGTCTCTTCAATGGTTAGATCTATGAACGGTCTCTTCAATGATTAGATCTATGAACAGTCTCTTCAATGGTGAAGTAGCGATGGTTCTAGCTTGTTACCTAATCTGGCAAATATTCTTTAATTTCACGAGAAACAACGGTTAACGAGGCGTCCAACTGACTTCAAATACCTTTTATATAGAAGATACGTTGGTGACGATTTGACAGTTTTTCAAACGGGAAAACAACAACCTTTTAATCTGTTTAAACCAACATTAAATTTACTGTTGAACAAAAGGAAAATAATGCCTCACCGTTTTGGAATACCTGTGTTTCGAATAATGAGAGTCTGCTAACTGTATCGTAAACCTATACTTGGAGTATTATATACTCATTTTGATATTATAACTTCGTACCCTTGAATCACGTGATTAATAACGAACTGTTTCAGGCTGTGTTGATTGACACTGAAGAATGCCTTTGTAAACAATTTTCTCTGATAACTCCGCGTGAAAAGGTTATCAACAACACCTTGGAAATAACGAATGACCGTCCTACCGTGACCTTTTACCTTTCGTGTTCCAAAGCAGAAAGTGAGAATTGGGAAAATACTTCGTAGAAATTAACCACGGGTACAACTTAATTGTTTCTCTAAAGTAAAAAAACAAACTAAGTATTGTATTTCTTCTCCAGAATGAAAATTTACATTATCCAAAAGTTCTCTGTAATATGATTAAATTTAATTGAATGGACGCCCTTTCGTGTTCAGCTCTGTAACATATCTCTATATGCTCAGGTTGCAAACTTCAGTACGTTAGTTTCACCGCCAGGAGGCTTCAGCTGAGAAACAAGAACGTAAACACAGAATGGAGTACAACGATATTTAATCGTCCAAACAGTAGTTCAAATTTATCATACAAACCAGCATAATGGAAACTAAACCAGCGCTTAACAACAACAGAAAATAAGCTCTATTTGTAAAATTTAAAGCTCGAGCTCATGGAGACTTCAATATATAGAAAAATTAAGGACTAGGGATTACGGAAAACGAAACGAAGAAAAAAAACAAGTTATTAAAAAAAAAGTACAGATTCCGGCAAACAGATAAACAAAACGAGGCAAGATTACGCGAATAACACGTAAATCTAGAGGATTACATATGAATCCAGCAAGTCGGAAGATAGGCCTTATGGTTGGGGGAGGGGGTGCAATTGCACCCTTTGTACCTCCCAAGGTCCGCCCATGTACTCTGTACTCAACACACCTCCTTCTCCAAGTTACTTCAGTAATCAAAAGTAACTAACACATTTGGTCAAACTTTGGCGTTTGATGTCGAAAACATCCGTTAACTTTTCTCACACTGTCGACCTCTCTACACCTGTGTTATTACGCCACTGTAAATAAAAAAGTTCCAGGTCTTATATCACCAGTTGAGTGGTGTAAAGAAAATGTTCACCACTTCACTATCCAATGAAGGGTTAAGTGCAGGAAGAATGCCCCAAAGAAACGTAATACACATAAAAGCAATGACGTTTTTTTTTTTTTAATGCTATTCACACAAAGAAACGTAATACACATAAAAGCAATGAAGTTTTTTTTATGCTATTCGCATATTATTTGCATACACATCACATTGAAATAACTGGCCTGAGTACTTACTACTCATACCACAAGTTCCGCGTGACCAGTGTTCCAAGATCCGGTTTGACCAGTTAGCTAACGGGGCCAAGGATCAGACAAACAGCTCGCGAGGTTTTTAGCTGCAAACAGCTACGCTCGGCGCCACCTTTAAGCTGTTGATGCATAACTTTGAAATAATTGGCAAGCTTTTATTACGTAATTCAAATGATTTGTTTACGTTTTCCATTCTCAATGAAAAATGTTTCGAGTCATTTTATTTTATTTTATCCTCGTAAATAAAACGTACAATATATTTTGAATATTACAGTATGAAGCATGTTCACTGTTTTGTACAAACAAAGAACAAGTGACAATACTTAAATTAAGTCCCCCTGTGGGGTCAATGGTAAGATTAAATTCCTCGCACGTGGATATAGCACAAAACAGCCCAGTGTCGTTTTGCGCTATAAAATAACAACGAATAAACAAAGAAGACAATGACCAAATACCGGATTTGTAATAAACGTTATCTTCAAATGTCTAGGACAAGAGAAAAAAAACAACAAAAAACAAACAAAGAAGACAATGACCAAATACCGGATTTGTAATAAACGTTATCTTCAAATGTCTAGGACAAGAGAAAAAAAACAACAAAAAACAAACAAAGAAGACAATGACCAAATACCGGGTTTGTAATAAATGTTACCTTCAAATGTCTAGGTCAAGAAAGAAACAACAACAAAAAACAAAGAAAGAAAACAATGACCAAATACCGGGTTTGTAATAAATGT
>NW_013669938.1:73124-76257 GCF_000517525.1 Limulus polyphemus
TGAATCCCCAGGGAAGTCCTTATATAATATAAAGACAGAAATCGCACTTTCTTAAATAAATTTGATTTTTGAGCCGTTACAACACTTTTCATATTTTTTCAGGGTAGTCAAAACGAACGTTAAAAAGTTACAATACAACTTTTAAAGGCCTGGCGTGACCACGTGGTTAGGGCGCTCGACTTGCACCTGGCGTGGCCACGTGGTTAGGTTGCTGCTCGCCTCGCAATCTGTGGGTTGCCGGTACGCATCCATGTCCCACTGTGGGGGCGTTATAATGTGACGGTCAATCCCGCTATTCGTTAGTAAAAGAGTTGGTGATGATGGCCTTCCCTCTAGTCTTTCACTGCTAAATTAGGGGCAGTTAGCCCTCGTGTAGCTTTGCGAGAAATTCATAACAAAGAACACAATTTCTAAAATAAATTATTATTGAACTTTAGATGATTTCTTGAGAAATCCCATTTTTTTGTTGGCATAATTAATATTTTATAAGGCACATCTTCCAAAGTAGTTCGAGGGTTGGGAGTTTGAAAATATTCTATTATTTCTACAGCTTTAAAAATATTATAAAATCTTTCACCTTCTTTTTCCTTCTTGTTCCAGAAACTCCAGTCAGTAATTTCTAACGAACCAGAAATAGTTTAGAAGGATTCAAAACTGGGTATCTATCTATATATATATACTAGATGTACTTCTGCTGGTGTTTTGTTTCAAGAGTAAATAAAACCAAAATTAAGAGTAACAAATATTCGTATTACTTGGTTTTGAAGTTCATAGTAACTGTGTTGTAGCTTACAGAATGCATAATTCTTCTCGTGCTTCATGGTATGCACACGTTTTACTGACGTCATAACATTACAAATTGCAACGTCAAGCGTCCCTTATGTGGTGTCATTTTAGTGTCTACTGAGTGACTGACAGACAACATACTACTGTATAGTTGTGCGAATTGGTAAAACAGGTGACCCCTAACGGGCGGCCTTCGGCTCCCTTTCGAGAAAATTACAAAGTTGACATTTTACTCCTGCTGTACAAAAACTAGGCTTAAACATATCACGGTAACTGTGGTTCTCACTATAAAAAATAGTTGTAAAATTGTGTTTCGTGGCTTCCTAAGTAACGTGTATCTACGTATGTACTCCAAGGTACAATCCTCGTAAGTTTAATATTAATCGTTTACTATATATGACAATTTTAAGTCTATTCGGTTTGGTAATAACCTACCATGACGGCAGGATTAGTCGAACCCCCCTTTAAATTCAGAACATTCGTTCAAATAAATGGAGGGAGTTTGGAGATGGTATTAATCTTTGTTTGATTTCCATCAAGTACCAGGGAGTGGGAAGTACATTCCTGGCACTTTTAGTACTCGTCGTAAAAACTCGTAGAATAGGTAAGGTTATACGTCAATAATATTGAGATGTATAAACTAAATCATGTACCTTAACTGTACTGGTAAAGGTACTCGCACGAGCCAGACTCGGTATTTATTTTCTTGGCTTCACGTGCGTGTGCGTCATTCATCAACACTAATTGTTATAATTAGAAAACGAATAAAGTAAATTATTTTAGAACCTTCTCCGGGGCGTATTGAAGAACCCCTGAAAATTTAATAGCGATAAGGTGTTGGGGAGTTGGGAAAAGTTCGTCACGAACGAATAGACAGACAAATACAAATTTTAATCTGAAACCTCTTCAGTCTCATCTGTCTATCACATTTCTGCTATTTATCCACATGTTTGTCTGTCTGTCATTATTTCTATTCCATTTGCTACATTATTATATATTCAGAGGGGCGGAGTGGGGCATTAGAGAGCTTTGCCTCCAGCAGCCCCCACCCACCTCAGGAATAGTCTTATATGATTTTTCAATTCTCTACACTGTGATTTCCACTGAAACTATTAATTTTTTACTGCCCTTCAAACTAACTCTTTGCCCCCTTATGACATTTCAAAATGATAATTGAAAATAGTCCTAGAAAAGCCACTGTATACGTTAAGGAAGTTTGCCCCGAGGTCTGTTGATCTTTGGTTGAAACAGCCTTAAATCTAGTGAAGAACTGACGGTATGCTCTTCGCCTAGTAAAACTAGCACAAATCGAACATTAGATTTACCTACCTGTACATGTTCTAGTTACAGGTCTCTCGGAAAAGAAAACAAAAAAAACAACTTGACAGATCGGGTTAAGAAAGATGGAATTGTTTCAGCTTTTTGAATACCTCAGAGTATTAACTAAGCTCAACATATCTCAGTTCCTTGACCCTGAAACCTCAAAGTGTGTGGATTATGTGGGACAGTTGATATATGATACAAGGTTTTTACCTAAACCTTCAAGCTATTTGTTTTCGTTTTAGAATATTAGAGCAAAGCTACACATAGAGCTGTCTCCTCATAGCCGAAGACACGTTGTCAGCAGCACCCACCGCCAACTCTTATTGTACCTCACCGAGTAATGGAGTTTGAGCGTCACTTTTATAACAGATCAACGGCCCCCAATGTGTGGAGTGTATTCAACGGGACGTGAACCACGAACTCCCCGACCTACAGTCAGGACACGCTAAGCACTAGGCCGCTTTAATCTCAGTCTGGTATGTCTTAAACCAATGAACTACATTGTAACAAATGAACGATACGTTAACCACCGTTTGGTATGTTTTAAACCAATGAACGACAGTGTAACAAATAAATAATGCGTTAATCACAGTCTGGTATATCCGTATCATTTATATGTTACACGTAGTTCATTGGTTTAAATTAATCCCGGCTTGGTATGTTTTAAACCAATGAACTACATTGTAACAAATGAACGATACGTTAACCACGGTTTGGTATGTTTTAAATCAATGAACTACAGTGTAACAACTAAATAATGCGTTAATCACGGCTTGGTATGTTTTAAACCAATGAATTACAGTGTAACAAATAAATGATACGTTAATCACGGCTTGGTATGTTTTAAACCAATGAACTACAGTGTAACAAATAAATGATACATTATTTACAGTTTGGTATGTTTTAAACCAATGAACTACAGTGTAACAAATAAATGATACATTATTTACAGTTTGGTATGTTTTAAACCAATGAACTACAGTGTAACAAATAAATGATACATTAATCACAGTTTGGTATGTTT
>NW_013669938.1:77241-79836 GCF_000517525.1 Limulus polyphemus
GTATAACAAATAAATGATACCCTTGGATCGACATGTACATCTGATGTATTTGAAACTTCTAGTGTAACAAGCGACAAAAACACCTTTAACTAAACCGGGATTAACAAAAACTCGGTAATTACATTTTCTTAATTTGTAGTAAAACACCAGAAGTGAAAAACCCGACAATTCCAAAGTGAACGTTGTTTCACCAACAGAGAAGAATCATTTTGCATTAGGATAAAAGTTTGTTTGTTTGTTTGTTTTGGAATTTCGCGCAAAGCTACACGAGGGCTATCTGCACTAGCCGTCCCTAATTTAGCAGTGAAAGACTAGAGGGAAGGCAGCTAGTCATCACCACCCACCGCCAACTCTTGGGCTACTCTTTTACCAACGAATAGTGGGATTGACCGTCACATTATAACACCCCCATGGCTGAAAGGGCGAGCATGTTTGGTGGGATGCGGTTTCTAACCCGCGACCCTCAGATTGTGAGTCGAGCGCCTTATCCACCTGGCCATGCCGGGCAGGATAAAAGTAAAACATAGAGCGAAGAAGCCCGGATCTGATCCAATAAGCATCAATGTTTCATGATTTAATTTTATAAACCCCCCCCCCCAAAGAAAAAAATAATAAAAACGAAAAATACCAGTTTTATACGACGTGTTCAGTTGAAGTGTGGTTCGGATAACATTTCTTTTTTTCCTTAAAAAACCTTCCCCCCTCCCAGTGGCTTAGCGGTAAGCTTGGGGGGCTTAAATCGCTAAAACTTCTGGGTATTATGCCTGCACTGGGCACAGTGCAGATAGCCCATTATATACAGCTTTAAGTTTAAACAAATACAAAGTAAAAAAACATATATATCTACTGAGAAAACAATTACTGTACGGTCTGGATGAAATTTCTTTGGAGTAGCCGAGGATAAAAAATCAACAAAAAAAAAAACAAAGCGTTATGTAGAATTCAAAACAACATACCCCTCCCCCCAAAAAAAAATCTCCTAATGACATCATAGTAATTATAACACTAAATTATCCACGTGGATATTGTCCTCTATACTTATTTTCACGTACTAAAGATAATTACGTAAAAATGCTTCTTAAAAGAGGCACAAAATCATTTAGTCATCCCTAAAACGTCACGAATAATTTACAAAACCTATGCAAACGAAACTGTTTTTCCTTTAAAGGGACATACCTCGACTTCCTGTGGTTACACCCTTTACCTGACCCGTGGAAGTATCATGTTTACCTATCGTTGGTACACACCCACTTTTATTAGAAAATATAAACAAGTATTCATACATCCTTATACTGTCAAATAAGTGAGAAAAGAAAAGAAAAAAAAACGACAGATGGCGATAGTTCTCTGACGCCTGCGCAGTTCTTACTGTTAGAAACTTTTTAGGGTTAATTCATCTTAGGGTTAATGGACACATTTTAAGAGAGTTCGTGATAAGGGTGTGACGTAGAAGACTTGAATTAACGCATCAGTAAATATTGTTACTCTTATAACTTAAGAGTTGTCGTTGAATACGAGGCGTGCCCGTGATTCTGTACATGTCTATGTTTTGTAAGGTTGTGGGTCAGACGGCCATCTAGACTATATCGTAACCTATGGCCTTCGGATATTCTATTGTTATTAAGGTTTCTTTAAGTGTTTCTGTCCGCTACACTTAGTGCGCATGCTCTTTTTTTACCATTCTCAACTTTTTCTAACCCATGCAAATACCTTATTAGCCGCAAGGTATCTAGCTCGGGGACTCCCACCACACCATTGGCTAACCAGAACAGGTTTTTGCGGTATTCCGCACGCGCGATGGCCTAGTAATTGTTAGAGACTAGCGCAGCCTTGCGTAAGACTCGCGAGTTATATCTATGCGTTTATGCTACCGCTTTGCAAAACAAGTTGTTCTAACGTGAGGAGTGGAGATGAGTGCTCGTTGCACCGTTGATGGAAGTTATGCAGGAATCTGGCCTTTAAATGCCAGTACTTGAACATGCCGACATGATACCGTTAGACAGGAATTAACAACGAACCTTAGACGCGAAAGCAAGCCAGTTTTTCCTAGGACTGAGGTTGAATATAATCGATTTTTAGAAATTCGGGGTGATCTCGCACTATCGCCGAACATCTTCTAATTGTAGGAATTAGAATTGTACGTTTTTGTTTTTATTCTTGTACTTTGTTCGATTTACGTGTCGTCATTTTTTCTTTGTGCTTCAGTTACTGGATTGTGATTGCGAATTATATCACCAGACATGAAACTACTCGATGAAATATTTGAAGGAACTGCAGACTTTGTAGGTAAATCCCCTGTGGAAGGACCTTTGACGGAGGTGTCTCTACAGCGGTGCCTAAAATCGCTGCCCATGTTCTCGGAAGAGCTCCAATTAGAACAATTACATCCCACGTGGAACGTGCAATTTAATGGACAGTGTCTGACCGCTTCCTGCAACAAGCTAGGTTCCTACGAAATTCAGAGAGTGGATGTGAAAAATGTAGTACACTGTCATTTGCCGAAGGAATCTTCGAGAACAATAGTATGGGTGGTTACAGGCGTAGGTAGAGAAGAGGCAAAAGAAGCTTGGGTTTGGAGATGTGCAATGGAAAAGG
>NW_013669938.1:80822-87924 GCF_000517525.1 Limulus polyphemus
AATGGAAAAGGATGTCGTCCAGTTGTATCACATGTTCCAGGAGATGGTAGAAAAGTGGAAAGACATTAATGTCCCCGATTATGGCCCTAAAAAAAGAGAGAATGGGGACAATACAAGTTTTCTCGTTGCTGAAGGATTAAGCTTTAAAAAGTCTGTGGACCAGCCCAAGACAGTAAGACCCGCAGGATGTCCACATATCAAAATAACGCTTATTTCACAGACGGAAGAGGACGAAAAATTAATTGCTGTTAACGATCCGGATTCTACAATCCCTGGAAAACATCGAGAGTCTCACCAAAATTCCAATGTTCCAACAACAGAAGAAAAGCCCAAAGTGCCACCTCGAACCAGGAAGAAAACACCGCCGCCACGACCTCCAAGAGGGGTCACGAAACAAGGAATATCTAAATCTAGTCAGACAGCAGAAAAACTTAAAACATCTAACCCGCCAACTTGGGTTCAAGAGCAAACCTTCAATGACGTTAGAGAAAACAAAGGTTTGATAGAGGTCCCCGCTGAGGTAGAAGACTCGACGAAAAACGTAAACCGGGAAGTTCTGGTAGCTGTAACGCGTTCAAGTCGTGACCGCAAGCCTATATCGACACGACAACGCGAGCCTGCCAAACTTTTGGTCTCACGTCCCGACGAAAAACAACGGGAGTCCTCCAGGGTCAGTCGTGGCTTGTCTCCTCATCGATCTGCCGGTGAAGTTTCTTTGGGAAGACTAGTAAGAAATCTTCTAGGAGCCGATACTTCGAATCACTCCAATCCAGAGGCAGTAAAATCTATTGAATGTCATCTCAACAGACAGAGGAATAGAAGCAGTTTGGCAATTCGTGATGGTTACTTGTGGCATCAGGAGTCGTGGAGGGATGGCAACAGCAACAACCGGATTGCTGTGCCATATACAAGGTGGATGAATAAAGCAGGAAGTGGTGATCCACAGATCCATTGTGGCGTGCTAAAAAAAGTGTTTGGGAACAAATCCCCAAATGGCGTAACAGACAGCAAGATGTACGTGTCAAGTGAGTACCCCAGCTCTGGCTCTCGTCTGGAGCTTTTGGAAGGTTCTCCAATTTTGTTGGATCAGTTAAAATCGAAGAAATTCAAAAATGTGGGTTTTCAGTCTCGTGCTTCTCACTTAATCAGATGTGGGTCCCTGACAAGCGACGAGTCCGATAACGGGCTAGAAACCAAGCCAAAGTCAGTGTTAAAGAAGCCGAAATCTTTCAGCGGTGATGGTTCTCACGAATCCAAAAAGAATGTGACTTTTAACACTATGACTACAGTCCAAGTTATGGAAGAGTGAAACGATATTATTTAAGTGGGTGTGAAACTAGTGTGAAAAACTAATATCCTCTCATCGAATCTAGTCGGATTTTTGTGCAAACGGATAGAATTGTCAGTCTAAAGTACGGATCAAGTGAAGTGAATTAAAAAAAAAAAACTAATGTAAGGATGAAAGTGTTTCCTCTTCGGTAGTTTGTAAGTGTGAACAATGTTATATTATATTCCACGTGCAGAGCGAGCGGTGCTTTTCCAGTAAATATTTCATACTTCTATATAATGCCAGTTAATTCGTTCGATTGATATGAATGGTATGTTTAAGCAACACATGTTTTTCGTTTAAGCAACACGTGTTTTTCGTTTAAGCAACACGTGTTTTTCGTTTAAGCAACACATGTTTTTCGTTTTTAGTGTCAGCTAGGACTATTACAAACAATTTTAAAAAAACGTTGTTTGATAAAATATCCCGATTTAAAGATATATATATATATATATTGCACTGGATTTATAACAACAGTATATAAAATAAAAAAACAACAAATACTTTCTGTCAAAAATACATGCGGTTTAAACGCTAGATATTAATATTGTTATATATCAGATCATTTATCAAAAGGAATGTTTCATACTTTAGTGTTGTTTTGTTTGTTTAAGCAAGAGCCTGGATTCCTCAAAGAAAGGTTTTCAGTGCAGTTATTAAGAGCTAAAAGTCGTTGTCCGTTATTAATGTTCTTACGAGATATCTTGTTTTTGTTTACGAATAAAAACACTAGTTTCATGACTGTTTCCGATCGATACAAGAACGAGTTTTGAGACAATGTGATCACCAAGTGACTGTTCATCCAAGTTGTTTAAGGCATATACCATGATAATTTTCTGTGAACTACCTGAAATATCAAGCTTTATAAAATAAGGTTTACACACGATATTTTCTTAACGATTAGGTGGACACAAAGTCAGTTAGGTATTCGAGTCTAATTGTACTGTTCTTTCCCACGAGACGAGCTAGAACCAAAAACAGAATTTAGATTTTTAATACTGTTTCGCAAGAAACTTGGTTCACTCACTCCGCACTGGAGGTCCACGATGTGAAAACATTACAAAAGTACTACAGAGCTAAGAATATCGATTGGCACTTTTTTATTGTATAAAATATGGGGAAAAAACGCATTTAATTCCGGGTTTTTGTTAGTTTGTAGCCAAGCACAAAGCTACGCAATGAGCTATTTGTGCTTTGTTCGCTGTAAGAATCGCTGTAAAAATGATGGAATGATTACTAGAAAAGCTTGTCCTTTCAGTTTTTCTTGTAAAGAAAGAAAACATCACACGTCTTCAAGATAATATCATACCAACGAATACCTCCACCTCACCCCTCCGAATGGCTCAGCAGTAAGTTTGAAGGCTTATATCGCTAAAAACCAGGTTTCGATATATGCGGAATATGCGAAGTGTTTGATATTTGTTTGTAATTAAGGACAAAGCTACACAATGGGCTATCTGTGCTCTGCCCACCACGGGTATCGAAACCCGATTTCCAGAGTTGTATGTCCGAAGACATACCGCTGTATCATTGGGGGGGGGGGAGCATATGCGAAGTGAAATGGCGTTTCATCAAACTTTTAGTGATAATAATGAATTACAAAAAAGTGGTTCAAATTTACTGTAAATATTTTTACATTTTGATAATATACCAAAGTAAAATTAAGAAGTAACACAAAAAAGTAAACTGCGTAAAAATTATATGTTGACTGAAAATGTTAATCACTGTGACCCGTTAAAAAAATGGTTAATAATATAAAACCGAAGCGTATAATTGTAAATGCGATTAACTTGGATTAAACACATTCAGTCGTTTTAATTTGCATTTTAATTGTATTGTTTGTTTGTTTTAGAGCAAAGCTACACACTACGCTATCTGCGCGCTCTCCATCACGAGGAGTCGAACCCTGAATTTTAGCAGTCAACCTACCGCTAACCCACTGGAAGGACTTATAACTGTAGGGGGCCCTGCATGGCCAGGTGGTTAGGGCGCTCGACTCGCAATCTGAGGGTCGCGGGTTCGAATCCCCGTCCCACCAAACATGCTCGCCCTTTCACCCGTGGGAGCGTTATAATGTGACGGTCAATCCCACTATTCGTTGGTAAAAGAGTAGCCCAAGAGTTGGCGGTGATGACTAGCTGCCTTCCCTCTAGTCTTACACTGCTAAATTAGGGACGGCTAGCGCAGATAGCCCTCGTGTAGCTTTGCGCGAAATTCAAAACAAACAAACAAACATATAACTGTAGGAACTGATCAAACTGGGATATCTTCAGAAACTGAATATTATCTTTAGTCTAAGTTTTCTATACAGTTCCTGTGCTTTTTTTGTTTTGTTTTGCTAGGGTGTGGTTTAGCTGTTGTTAAACGCAAAATTACACAATGGGCTATCTGTGTTGTGCTCGGTTTTTAGCATTATTAGTGTTCAGACTTACCACTGAGCTTTTGAGGGGTGGGGGAGGACTTTAATGCTAGGGTTTGGTTTCGTTTGAATTTCGCGCAAAGCTACACGAGGGGTGTCTGCGTTAGGTGTCCCTAATTTAGCAATGATAGACTAGAGGGAAAGCAGATAGTCAACATTCCCCGCCAACTCCTGGGCTACTATTTTACCAACAAATAATGGGATTTACCGTAACGTTATAACGCCCCCCACGGCTGAAAGGACGAGCATGTTCGGTGTGACGGGGTTTCGAACCCGCAACCAGCAGATTGTGAGTTGAGCGCCTTAACTACCAGTCCATGAAATTTTATTTTAACCATATTAATTGCCCCCCAGTGGCACAGCGGTATGTCTGCGGACTTACAACGCTAGAAACCGGGTTTCGATACCCGTGGTGGGCAGAGCACAGATAGCCCTTTTGTAGCTTTGTGCATAATTAAAAACAAACCATATTAATTTTCTATATTTTGGAAATTAACCTCTTTCTTTGTATAAAAGTTATATTGGTTAGCTTGAAGTGGTGCCTTGGTAAATTGGCAAGTAATCTTTTACACGCAGTTCAAGCTTATCGTGTTGGATTCAGTAAACCGGAGAAACGTGTCAAATAGAAACAAATGTATTACTCGTGTAGTACCCGGATGTATCTTACCAAGCGGTTTGAATGAGAAGCGGAAGACTTCACGTATCCATGCTGAAACTTATGGCCAAGAAAATAGTTCTTTAATTATTATTATTTGTAAAAGGTTTGGTAATTCTTTGTTGGAATCTCGGGCTGAAAAGTGGGATGGATGTGAGCTTGAATAATTATATTTTAAAGTAAACATTTTGAGTCTGTTTGTCGTAGGTGCAAAAGTTAATAAATAAATAAAATGAAAAACCTGTGAAAATTGTAAATTTTTGAATCTCAATAAATACTTATACCAAAAAAGGATTCAGCGTGCGACTTAAAGGAATGAAATCAAAACTGTCAGCCAAACTGGTAATTACAATTATAGCACTGATACAAATTTTACAGCAAATATTCATTCATTAGTTAGCTAGGCAGCATATTTTGTTTTACTCACCATCATGCTCAAAATTGTTATTATTCCTAGGGATATATACATAGACACACGTTATTTAAGAAGCCAAGAAACATAGTTTTACAACTACTATTTATAGTTAGAACTACAGTTATTGTGATATGTTTAAGTCTAGTTTTTGTACAGTAGGAGTAATATGTCAACTTTGTAATTTTTCCGAAGGGGGGGGGCGAAGGCCGCCTGGAGGAGGTCACCTGTTTTAACAATTCGCACAATTATACGTATGTTTTTCTTAAAGCAAAGCCACATCGGGCTATCTGCTATGTCCACCGAGGAGAATCGAACTTCTAATTCTAGCATTGTAAATCTGAAGACTTACCGCTGTCCCACTGGGGGGACCACAACTGTACATTATTGTGTTGTCTGTCAGTCAGTCAGTACACACTAAAATGACGTTTGTTTGTAATTAAGCACAAAGCTACACAATAGGCTATCTGTACTCCTACCACCACGGGTATCGAGACTCGGATTCTAGCGTTGTAAGTCCGCAGGCATACCGCTGTGCCACTGGGGGGGGGGCGTAAAACTCTACTAGACGGTTGCGTAATTCATTTAGAAGAAACATTCAAATAATTATGCTTTTAGCCAAAAAAAAAAAAAAAACAACAAAGGGAAAATATCTGGCTCTTTAACAGTTGTTGCTCTAATATATCTGGTTTAATCCCTCGACCTCTACTCTCTCAAGTCATGTCCACTCCTTAGAAATCAGGTAAATATTTTATAACTCGTATCTGTTGTTCAACAACCTTGTGGTCCATTTGCATTCCAAGAAGCCCACTTCTTTGATGGTGGGAGAAGGAGATAGCTCCAAGGTTTCTTTAACAAAAACAAAACAACGGACGTCCTTGAAGCCAATACGACGACTTGAAGCCAAACTAGGGTATTTAGCGTAGAGAAAAGAACAAGTATTATTTCTCCAAAATTCGGAACTGAATTCCTGTACTATTTTAATTATACTGAAGCAACGGAGATTTTAGAGTAATTAGGCCATCATTCTATTACACTTTATAAGCAACCATAAGAGAAAAAAAAATGAATAAATTGGGAATTTAGACAGGGATTCAGTTTAAAGTAATTAACTAAATTAACGTTAAACTTAATTAATGATTTGTGATCAGTTGTACAGTGTAATTATTTAAGCTATTAAAACTGCGAAATTTCAGCCCACGGGAGCAATCCATTTTCAGTCAATGTACGAATGAAAAATAAAATAAAATACAAACAGCATAACTGTAAAAAAAGATCCGGCCCAAAAAAAAACAACAGCAAAAAACAAAACCAAAAAAAAAAGAATTGCAACAGAAAAATATAAAATCAAAGTTTGCGGCAAAAATAAGAAAACGCTGATGATTAAAATATTAAAATTTTTAGAGTAAACATATCTAGTATACACGAAATCACATGACCGCTGTTTTTTGTCGCTGCGTAGCTAGACATATAACAGCTGTTCAATAACTTTGATTCCATATTCTGCAGTTGTTTTCAGTAGATATCATGTTCCTTGTATAGTTTTATATAGTAGATAAAATGATCTTATAAAACATGCTAGCTATATGCCAGAAACGAAGGCAATCGCGTAACGGGAAGCGTTATTATTTGTTTGAAGTTTGATAAAAAGTAGTACCCAAAAATCGTGCGAAATTTTTTACACGATGGTGGTTTTGGGGGCTAAAAACTTCCGGATTTCGCATCCGATTTTTGTAAAATTAAAAACAGTCCATTTCTAAAAAATACCATAACGTGTAGTAGAATTTTCAGCGCAATCGAACTGGCCAATTTTTCTCCAGGCGAGCGCAAAAAATGTACGAGATATTAGCGTAACTTTTGCTCATATCTCCGAGGATACTTGAGCTGCTGTAACCAAATTTGCTGCCACGCGAGGGGGAACATATATTCCAGCTATGTACCACATTTGAACGATGAAAGGTAATTTCTTTTGTTGTTGTTTTTTCACTGGTGTGAAGAAGAAGAAAACGAAGAATGTCAGGCCAAAGTTTGTTGTAAAACGATTTGGGTTAAAAAGATTTCTTTCAAATTTGGTATATGTAACGTAAGGAGACCTGGGGGACCTAACATATAAAAAATGGGAGAGTTTTCTTTAACAGGGGCGATGATACGGATGGTTGAATAACCCAAAGGTTTCATTCCTGTTAATAACATAATGGGTGTCGCGCGTCTTGATTACAAATTCGGCAAGTCTATCCTTTGGCAGTTCACGTGTTTACTTATATATATATATATATATATATATATACT
>NW_013669938.1:88861-95971 GCF_000517525.1 Limulus polyphemus
TTGTAAATTAACGATAACATATGTACTTATTTCTAGTTATAACTAAACTACTGTAAATGTCAATGTCACTATCCGTCTTAGATTAATGTTGATACAATGCCAGCTTTAATCTTACACTACAAAAAAGCGTGTTTTTTAACTACTTTACTCGTGAGAGTTGATCAACAGTAAGCTAGCAGTGCGATCAGACACCTTGCGCACGTCTGTGACACCAATCGCTTAGCAACAGAGTCGAAAGTTCACGAAAGTATGATCAAGTAAGTGGAAATTGAGTGGGTTTGAAGCGCTTACTCGACAAATCTTAGTAGAAAATCGTTCTATCAAGTTTGTTTCAAATTGTTACGAAAACCCAGAGTATTCAGATTAAAACAGGTTTTAGAAATAACCTTTGCGTTGAAAAGTTTAAATCATTTCGAGATCGTATGGTTTCCTTATTTTTGGTTATATGATCAATGTAATAAAGCGTTTTTGTTATTTATGTGAAGACTTTTAAAATATGTTTTTTGAGTCGGTTACCAATTACAGTTTTTTCTCCTTTAATCAAACGTGATTTAATAAAATAATATAAAAGCGGTTGAAGAAACGTGCTTGCCCCCCCCCCCCCAGTAGCACAGCGGTATGTCTGCGGACTTACAACGCTAGAATTCGGATTTCGATACCTGTGGTGGGCAGAGCACAGATAGCCCATTGTGTAGCTTTATGCTTAACTTCAAACAAACAAACAGAATATTGTTTGTTGTTAAGCGCAAAGCTACACAAAAGGCTATCTGCTCCCACAACGGGTATTAAAACCCGATTTTTAGTGTTCTAAGCCCTCAGACTAACCGCTGAACCACTGGGGAGGTGGGGAGATGAAGATAAGTTTGTTCAAATATTTTAATAAATGGTTATTTTTGTAAGTTCTGGTTTATTCTATAACTAATTTTAAAAGTGTAAGAAGAGTTGTTATTTCTGTAAGTTCTGGTTTATTCTATAACTAATTCTAGAGGTGTAAGAAGAGTTGTTATTTCTGTAAGTTCTGGCTTATTTATAACTAATTTTAAAAGTGTAAGAAGAGTTGTTATTTCTGTAAGTTCTGGTTTATTCTATAACTAATTTTAAAAGTGTAAGAAAAGTTGTTATTTCTGTAAGTTCTGGCTTATTCTATAACTAATTTTAAAGGTGTAAGAAGAGTTGTTATTTCTGTAAGTTCTGGCTTATTCTATAACTAATTCTAGAGATGTAAGAAGAGTTGTTATTTTTGTAAGTTCTGGTTTATTCTATAACTAATTTTAAAAGTGTAAGAAGAGTTGTTATTTCTGTAAGTTCTGGTTTATTCTATAACTAATTCTAAAAGTGTAAGAAGAGTTGTTATTTCTGTAAGTTCTGTTTTATTCTATAACAAATTCTAATGATGTAAGAATTTTTCTTTTTTTATGTTTTAAAACATCGAAAACTGTTTGAAATCGGGTTTTATTTTCCTGACATTTTTGATAGAATTTTATCCCGGTAAATCAAGGCAGATACTTTGTATTCAAATAAACGGACAGACATCGAATAGAAACTTCGTAAATAGCTTTACCCATTTTAACTCATAAAAATTGGGATTTACAGACTTGTTCTTTAAAGTATATATCTATTTTCTGCTGTCCCCCCGGAGTTACAACGCGAAAATTCGCGTTCGATTCCCTCCGGTGGATACAGCAGATGGCTGTTAAATCATGCTAATACTTGAAAACGTTTCGTTTACGATTTGCTTAACGTGACATTGTTCACATGACTAACAATGTGTACGAAACGTGACCATAACGATGTGAGGTTACACACGTTGGTAGGTCATCTTTCATTTCCTCGTTTAAACAAGAATTTTAATTGGATGTTCCTGTTCATTATTATACGTAATTATTGGAGGAAGTTTTGTAAAACCGATAAAAATCTTTAAACAGAAGTTACACGCTTCGCATGAAAGCAAAACGTAATGTATGGAAACTGGAAAAGATGCCATGTTCATGCTGTTATGATAAATGTGACCTAATCTTTTCGCAAGATGGTATTTGAACCTTGAAGACAGTATGACCTTCGATGAGACCCTTCCTCAGCCAAGCATGCAATAATCACAGTAAGCGGTTTGAACCTAATGAATGCATAGATGGCGCTTTTACCCTGAAGTTGGCATTTCACGCTTCGTAACTCTGTAAGCGCAGAAGAACCGCACCGAACTCGCTGAATTCGAGCCAAGTTTTCCCAGGACAAAATTGAGGAAGTGCAGAATGGAAAAATAACACGTGGTGAGTTAGATCTGTGTCAAACAATAATGATTCATCTTTGTTTTTTAACAAGGCGTTTGTGGTAAGAACGTTTTCACGGGTTGTTCTCGGTTTTTAGTATGGAATAATGGCTCCTTTTCATGAAACTGTGGACTTTGGAGAAGTGTGCAACAGAAGACATCTGTTCTACATAAAAACGTTTCTATGATAGTTGCGCGTACAATAAGAAACGCAATAAACAATACATAATACGAGTTTAGATCGTTTTATATTTACGTGTAACTCTTCAGTAGTGGGAGGATACAGAGGACCGGATCCCCTCTTTCCAACGCAAAAACAAACAAAGACAGAACACAAAGAGAACAGGAAGAAACAGAAAAACATTAAATACATATAAAGAGAAAATTAGAGATGCAAGTGGTAGAAATGTTACATTTATTGGTCTCACATTTCTGTACGTAAAAGGGGGTCTGTACCCTCGGTAACATGTAAAATATTGAAGATAGCCGTAAATGATCTTTTCTTTCAGAATATTATGGTTGATTAAAAAACAACCCACAGATCTTTGAAAGAGCTCTTTTCACCTCTCTCTCTCTTCCTAACTCATCAATAAACAGTGCCTGATATAATTTTATTCCGTGGGTCACTTCAAAACCCTGATTCTGACAGTGAGCTCCTCAAATGAAGAGAAAGATGTTATTGATAGTAGCAGAAAGTATTGATCATCCAGATTCTTATTGCTTATTTGCCAATGGAAGTGACCAGTAAAACGTCAGTGGAAAGTTTCGGGAATTACTCTGAGAAAGCTTTCAAATTTCAAATATTCTTCAGCTTCTCAGAAGGGGGGCAAACCCACCTCTCAGACTCTCCGATATCCATTCATTTGGATACGTTTGGATTCGGTCATTTTGAACATCCTGGATTCGCCTCTGCTTGTATATGTGTGCATACGTGTTTACAAAACACTGAAATTAAACACAAACAAACAACAGAGAAGAAACTTCACTCCCAATAAACCTGGAAATTATTTTTATCAATATCAACATCTACACTTTTCACTAGTAGTACTTTACACATCCAATCGATTAAACGAAAGGAAAGCTCCTCCGGTGGGTCAGCGGTAAGTCTACGGAGTTAAAACGCTAAAATCCGGGGTTTAATTCCTCGCACTAGGCAGAGCATAGATAGCCCACCGTGCAAGCTTTGCGATAAAAGAAACAAGAAAACCTCGGGTAGCTCAGCATTGTAAATTTGAAGGCTTCTAACACTATATATTTCAGGTTTCGATCCCCCCTCCCCGGCGGACACATTGCAGATAACCATTGCACAAACAATTCATATAAAAAACAATCAACTAAACAGCACACAATGAGGACGAAAACAACAATTATTTATGCGTACAAACTTCCCTGGTGGTTCAGCATCAGCAAGCTTGAGGGCTTGTAACGATAAAATGCAGGGTTCATTACCCTCGCGGATAATCCACATAAGAAACAATCCACTAATGAGCACCAAATCACAAACAGAACGCTATTTAAGTATTCGTATGTGCATGCGGTTAGAAAAGGATCATTATGGTGCATTCCTTCATTCTAGATACTTGTATTCCATGAAACTTCTAATGACTTTTTCTATAACAATTAAGAACGAGCAGTTGAGGTTATTTAAGTGTGAACTTGAAATTCCTAATGATATTCTATTTGTAATGTACGGTAATGACGATATTGAAATTCAGAGATAACGTTTAATTAGTAGTCAGAAAACTAATCAAATAAGTGAACCGAGTAACAGACATTTGTCATAATATGCACATCTATACGGTCAGATGATTCGAATAATTATTGAAAATGTGGAAGTATGCAAAAATACAAAACAAAAAGAAAAGAGAAGTCAACAACTATTTCAGCAATAATTAGCATTAATCCCAGTTGGACAAAATCAAATAAAAAACAGAGAAATGGCGAATTGGTATACGTTTAGATGGAAAACGAAACTAATGACATTGTCGTAGCTAACACAGATACTAGTTTCACCCTATCTTTAACTAGTGTAGTTTTTGTCGTTATTCAGTTATATCAAGGTAGTTTTCTAAATTTTCGAGCAGTTGTTCTGCACGTTGTTATGACATTCTCCTTAAGTAAAAGGTTGCATACAGAAATGCCTTAAAGTTTGCACCACTTTGACTCTGTGTATTTCACTTTCTGAAGGAGAAGGAACGGAGCAAACCCTTCTCAAGGAGTGATACAGACATTTGTACAAATTGGTATGAGTTTGGGTTTTGTCTTCTGCTTCCCAGTGGCTCAGCGGTAAGTCTAAAGGCTTACTACGATAAAAATCGGTCTTCGATCCCCGCGATGGGCAGAGTACAGATGACCCATTGCGTATCTTCTACATATGTTATTTGCAATAGACGACAACGTATGTAGCTTTGGGTTATGGAATACCGCACTTGGATGCTTTGTCTGAATTGAAAGAGCGATTCTTGCTGTCCTTGACCAATGCGGATCTTGTAGAAGCTCAATAGTTTTGTTATTTAGAATAGACAACGACGTACATAACTTTGGGTTATGGGATACCGCACTTGGATGCTTTGTCTGAATTGAAAAAGCGGCAACTCACAATTCTTGCTGTCCTTGACCAATGTGGACCCAGTAGAAGTCCACTAGTTTCGTAAGTGCATTAAATAAACTTACTGTGAATACATATCTGTTTTTTGTCCACTTATATTTTATTTCTCTTTACCTTTGTTGTCTGTGTTCAATTTATTCTTTGCTTTAACAGTTCTGAATCTGCGTTCTTGCGAAAACATTTGGCTACTTATTGGATATCATGGTACCAGAGGAGAATCACAACACATGAGACTTGAATAGATATAACGTAACCAATCAACCCATCTGGTCCCTAGCTGAAATGTTGCCTTAGCTATATTAATCCATAGTAAAATGTTGCCTTGTCCATATTAATCTGTAGTAAAATGTTGCCTTATCCATGGTAAAATGTTACCTTATCCATATTACCCATAGTAAAATGTTGCCTTATTCATATTATTCGTAGTAAAATGTTGTCTTATCCATATTTACCCATAGTAAAACTCTTATATGCAATTATGAGCAATAAGACGTTAGGATTTGAGAAAAAAAACTGAAATAAACAGGTTGGGGGGGGGGGACTAGAATGAATAATGGACTGCTGGTAAGGGCGCTCGACTCGCAATCTGCGGGTCGCAGGTTCGAATTCCATCACCCAATATATTCGTTCCTTTTAATCATGGGGGTATTATAATTTTACAGTCAACCCCACAATTCGATTAGAGTAGCCAAAGAATTGGCGGTGGATGATGTTTACTAGCAACCTTTCCTCTAGTCTATGACTTCAAAATTAGGTACGGTTAGGGCAGATAGTAGCTTTGCGTTAAATTCAACAAACAAATCAACTGAATCTCTCGAAATTAGTTCGTATTTACTGCATTAAAGATATAATAAAACTAGAGGGGGAAAATAGCAGAGTTAAAGACAGAAAGTTAAACGGCAAAGGTTTATTTGTTTTTTTTATTTTTTAACTTCGCGCAAAGCTACACGAGGGTTATCTGCGCTAGCCGTCCCTAATTTAGCAGTGTAAGACTAGAGGGAAGGCAACTAGTCATCACCGCTCACCGCCAATTCTTGGGCTACTCTTTTACCAACGAATAGTGGGATTGACTGTCACATTATAACGCACCCACGGCTGAAAGGGTGAGCATATTTGGTGGGACGGAGATTCGAACCCGCGACTCTCAGATTACGAGTCCAGCGCCCTAACCACCTGGCCATGCCGGGCAACAGTAAAGGAGTTAAAAGGGGGTGAAGTGGGAGTATAAAGCATTACCCAATTTGAGACTAATAATGTTTGGAGACGGCTTAAATGGGTAATGAAGAAAAACTTTAATATAAGTTTAACATATGATGTTTTACCTGATGATGACAAAACCTTGTCGAAACGTTGTACATTTTCTGTTATCTTAAACTTATATTAAAGTTTTTCTTCATTACCCATTCAAGCCGTCTCCAACCATTATTACACATTGACGTTATTAGCGTATTCTTTGTAAAAGCACATGTCAACTGAGAACCAATGTTATTTTGTTAATCCCAGTTAAACTGCCCTAATGGCTTGACCTACTTCCACAGCTAGTCAGTCATCTCTCAAGAAGCTGAGTGAGACCCGTATCCCTGGTTGGTTTTATAAACATCCACCTGCATACAGGTCAAATGACGTTTATTAAGAGTTATTCCTTATTTGCATAGATAAACCACATACGTTCTTTCAGTGGGTCAGCGGTAAGTTTCAGAGTTACAACGCTGAAATCCGGGTTCGAATCACCCGTGATGGACAGAGCTCTATGTTTTTAAGTTAACAGTTTGTGTGTGTGTGTGTGTTTTCTCTGTGAATCCGAATACGTCCCCCTCAGTAGTACAGCGATAAGCCTGCAGACTTATACCGCTAGAAACCGGGTTTCGATACCCGTGGTGGGTGGAGCACAGATAATCCATTGTGTACCTTTGCGCTTAACTACAAACAAACTCGTACACTTAATAATCACCTGTAACATAGAGCTATCTACACTTGTCATACCTAATAACGGTTTGTCTGTTCTGTCGTCTTTGAAAGAGCATTAAAACCAGTGTGCTACATTTTCTATAGTTTGTTAGGTGGTTAGAGCGCTCGACTCGCAATCTGCGGGTCGCGGGTTCGAATCCCCGTCCCACCAAACATGCTCGCCCTTTTAGCCGTGGGGGTGTTATAATGTGACGGTCAATCCCACTATTCGTTGATAAAAGAGTAGCCCAAGAGTTGGCGGTGGATGGTGATGACTAGCTGCCTTCCC
>NW_013669938.1:96750-99068 GCF_000517525.1 Limulus polyphemus
ATATTTAGGGTTAAGATCTTATATAATTCATTCCCAATTCTCCATCGGCCAGAGTCACCATATGTTAAGTTTGAACTGTAAGAAACAGGATCTAATATTATAAGTGGATATACAAGAGAAGACTTTATGCTTGTGTTACACCTAAGTTTAAATACTTGATAATGCATGCAGATAACGTATTGACTTTCCAGAGAGTTGATATTACGGTAGCTGATTTTGTCCCAAATACATAAAAACGATTAAATGTACAGAAAATCGTGTCAAGAGCAACAGGGCAAATTTTCAAAAACAATTTTAACCTAAAAACCCGAACTTCCTACACAATGAATTTAGCACCCCTTTCATGAAACTTGCAATTTTTTTTTCATCTCAAGTTATTGAAACCACTACAACCTGTGTAACGCCGCCACACGGACAATATGTCTTATTGATAAATAATGTTGTTGTGTAGCATTAGCACGTGTACCTCTCTGTGATAGAAGAGGTCAAAAGTTCCACATAATAATGTATTTTTAAAACTTATTGTAGATAATATAAAAGTATACACTAGCATTGTTTTGTATATATATAAATGTATAAGCTATTATATGAGCAATCGTTGAAATAAATGTATATACTTTGACGTTAAGAAGTTAAAAAAGAAAAAGTAGTTCCTGAATTATGGCGGAATAACATGATGAAACGCGCTGAGATGTGTCTAATAAACTCAAACTAAATGCGATTATAAGCCACTGTTACATGATTTTTTTTGTAGGGGTATACACACATGAAGACGAAAAAGTATGGACTTTTTGTTCAACGTTAAATAAAGTTTGACACAAATCAATATACTTTACGCTTTCAACCCGAGCGGTATTTTATGCTGCACGAGGGCTAAACGACCAGGTCAAGTATCATGAAAGTTGATACATAGCCATCACTAATTTAGACCTACTGACTAGCCGGAAGACACTCACCCATCAGCATTTGCCACCTGCGTAGCTATACTTTTAATTGACTGTCACAATTATAACGCTTCCAAAGCGTAAAGCATTGCCAGGTGGTTAGGGCGCTTGACTCGCAATCTGAGGGTCGCGGGTTCGAATCCCCGTCCCACCAAACATGCTCGCCCTTTCAGCCGTGGGGGCGTTATAATGTGACGGTCAATTCCACTATCCGTTAGTAAAAGAGTAGCCCCAAGAGTTGGCGGTGGGTGGTGATGACTAGCTGCCTTCCCTCTAGTCTTTCCCTGCTAAATTAGGGAATTAGGAACGGCTAACGCAAATAGCCCTCGCGTAGCTTTGTGCAAAATTCAACACAAATCTACAAACTAAACCATCCAATACGCAATCCGGCCTTATAAACCAAGAAACCCTTATGTGAGGTGGACATCAGTAAGTCAAGATCACAGATGTTTCACAGAACGTATACTTCCAAGTTCAGCTTGTTCTGCATCTCAAAGTTAAGACTGAATTATGTTATTCACACAGTTGTGGCTGGATTCAATGGCGTAGTAGATGGGGAGAAGAGGGGGCATGAGGGGAACTGAGTCACTCCACCAAAATCGCCATTTTCTGATGCACTGAGAGAGCTATATCATCCAACGTATTGTTTAATGGACGCATATCCATCTTTATGCAAGATTGATGCACTTACGGTGGCTGTTCCCATGAGTTCCTCAAGTGAACACACTACAGTAGCCATTACCACCAGTCCATCAGCTGTGGAATACAATTACCGTGGCCATTTCCACCAGTTCATCAAATGTAGAATTCAATCACAGTGACCACTTCCACCAGTTCGTCAACTGTGGAATTCAATCACAGTGACCACTTCCACCAGTTCGTCAGCTGTGGAATACAATTACAGTAGCCATTCCCACCAGTCCATCAGCTGTGGAATACGATTACAGTGGCCACTCCCACCAATTCATCAACTACTGAACGCACTTTGTGCTGAAACGAATGAAGACAATGTTTCATTCCTCAGTGACGCAACAACGCCTCGGTGGACTGCTACAAGTGACTGCTTTGTCTGTTTGTCTCTTGTTGAGCACAAAGCTACATAAATGGGCTATCTGTGCTGTGCCAACCGCGGGTATCGAAACCGAATTTCTAGTGTTATAAGCCCTCAGACTTACCGCTGAGCCGACGAGGCATCAAACTTCGACTGTTCATCTAGAATAGAATATTAATTGATTTTTTTTTTTGCACGCAGTGCTACAAAACTATCCAAATTATACCAAAAGCACTAATAATTAGCGAAAGCTCATCTGTCTGTCTGGGCCCGGCATGGCCAGGTGGTTAAGGCACTCGACTCGCAATCTGAGGGTCGCGGGT
>NW_013669939.1:0-3927 GCF_000517525.1 Limulus polyphemus
GATGTAATCATGAACATTCTATTTGTTTTTACTTTCCGGTGAAGTTTGTCTATAACACATTCGATGTAATCATGAACATTCTATTTGTTTTTACTTTCCGGTGAAGTTTGTCTATAACACATTCGATGTAATCATGAACATTCTATTTGTTTTTACTTTCCGGTGAAGTTTGTCTATAACACATTCCATGTAATCATGTACATTCTAATATAAATCGTTTACGCAGGAAAAAATAAGGCAGTAGAGTTCAATAACATTTGAAAATTCTGTATTGTATTTCTCTGTTGTGCCATTCTTAAATTGAAAGAGAATTATAGAATATTACAAACACTTATCTAAGCCTAAAAATCTTGTCTCAATGGATCAGTTGAAATTTTTACGTTTTAAAAAACTTTTGTCTACTATGCCATAGGCACGTTCTCTTGTAACAGAGGATAGGATTATTTTATCGTCGGTATTTTAGTTTTGGAAATTGATGTTTTGTTTTTAATTAGTCGTTTCCTGTTCCAAAAGTTTTCAATATAATGAAGATACACAGATATATTCTTAGTTTGTCTTTGCTGGCGAGCCTGAACTGGACATCTAATCGTTCATGTCCGCTTCTAATGGCTCAAGAACAGGCTCCGCAGTTTGAGGAAGTAGATGCATCATAAAAGTAATGGTCAAATCACATTAATTGGTCAGACAAGTGTAGCTAGAGAGTTGGGGGATGTTGACCAGCTACCTACTCATTAGCCTATAAGTTCAAAATTATGCGTAGTTTGTGCTAAGATTCGAAAACATAAATATTTTGCTGGCGCCCTCTGATAGACAATTTTAGAACTAAATTCCAATTTGCGTTTAAGGAATATAATTATTAATAGTATAAAAAAGTTCGCATAACTAAGAGGGAAAATATTAATCTTGCACTGAGTTTTTGGAATATTAAAAGTTATATATTTTGTAATGCTTATTTTCATTTTTTTTAAATAAGCGTTAAAAAATCACCGAGATACCCTATCTCAGCTCATCACTCCATATGGTAACCCGAGTCACATTCAGTTAGCAGACAAAAACACAATGCTGTATTGATTCACGTAGTTTTCGTTTGCTGTACTTAATTTTTTTTTGGAGAAAAAAACAAACAGCAAAAATGTATCTTTAAGAAGGAGACTGTATATGTTTGAACAGCGCTAAATAACTTATATGTTCCGGAGTGGAGATGTTTACTTGGTGAATAATTGTGTACCAATATACTTTCCGAGGATTACACGAGGCGTCGTTCATTGTTTCAAAATGCCTGGTCAGTGCACGGTCGTATTAAACAAAACTCTGAGAAGAAACAAAGCCCTCGGCGAGAGGTAAAACTATTCTGCAGAGGATTACCAAACAAAGTGGCCCGAGGCATCACGCGTCCCACACTCGAGAAAACTTGTTGGGCCACAAGCGAAAGGGAACGTTCTCGTGCAGTCACGCCGCGAGGACATCTCGATCCACCTTCCGCCATTACGGCGCTGCGCTACGTGTACTTCGACTCACTCTGATTGGCTAGCACTTGTAGTCTCGTTTTCGCGTGAAATCTGATTTGCCCGAAAGTTAAGTACTTCAGAGGAATGAGGTGTCTTAATGTCGGCAAGGCTTTAGTCAAAGTGAGTTGTTGAATTGCCTAGTTTCACTAGGAATTTACTCCTTTATACGGGAGTTGATTAAGACTTTGAAGAATGCCGCACGTTGGTAGTGGCGGCAGTGATGATTTAGCTTCATCGGATGAGATCAAAGTATTTAAAGATGAGGGCGAAGAAGAAAACCGCTCATCGGAAAACCTGACCGACCTGAAGTCCAGCTTAGTTACAGAAGGCGAAGAGGTAGGGCCTAACTCTCAATCAGCACTATGTGTGTGTCACGAGGAGATATCACGCGGAGTGCCGTTTTTTTTAATATTATTTGTTTTTAGTTGTGTTTTGTATCCTAGCCTGTGTAATGTATCTCATTGGATACTGTGTTCCATCCTTCCCAGGACAAATCAAATCAACTTCCCGGCCAGAGTTTCTCGACATCCAAAAATGCTCATTCTTCCCGAGCGGACACCGGCTCAACATCGGGTAAGTTGGACTTTGTTCGTTCTTATCTCCTTGTGCTTCCGACGAGATACTGGCTAAATAAGAGTGAAATACTACGTACAAACTGTGTTACATCTAACGAATAATAACGTGACTGTGTTCTGTTGCTATTGGAATTTATAGTTGTCGAGAGAGTTCAGTGTACAAGTAATATTACCAGTTAGTGACACTAAGTTAACCTCGTAAATACCTAAACACGAACCATGATAGTTGTTGTCTAGACTAACCCTTGTTTGATGGTGCCTTGGCGAATACATTTGATATTTAGGTTAGGGAGAGGTAAACTTAATTTGGGGCGTAGCCTGCCTAGGCTTTTCATCGTTCGTCTGCGTCTGGAGTCGAGGATAAAAAAAAACTCGGACTAAAATAACGTTCATATGATGGTATAAGCTCTTAAAATAGATCCATCGACACAAATTTTGTATAATCCCAGCTGAAGTTTCTGACTAACAGGAATCTTCCATCGTATTACGTTTCCTTGACTACAGAAAGCATTATTGTCTGTACTAACTGTCGAATATTTTGAATTCAGTTTACTCGAATGACTTCTAAATTTCCTTTGGTTATTCTAAATATTTCGCCGAATACACGAGTTTAAAATGTTGCGTGATGCTTTTACCACAAATCTGTATATTAAATATTGGAAAACCATTTAAAGGTGAATAAGTGTATTGTATTATTTCCTAAGCGAAATGTAATATATTTTTATCTTGGTTGAATTCTTCCAAGCAGTAGGATCGTGCCTTCTACTTCAAATCTGCAATGAAATATAGCCTCAAGTTGCCCCCTCCCTCTCACACGGGGCGGAATGTTTCCCAACCCCCTACGGTCCAGTACCAGTACTCTGTACACGGCCTTGGATCGGGGCCAAAACCTCCAACGGCTGTCAGCATAGTTCCAACGGTCGTCAAAGCCGTAAAGTGGGGGTGGTCACAGAACAAGTGTGCTTATTGTTGATTCCAATACAATGAGGATAGTTGGCTAGAAGATTAATTGTTGAAGGAACTGTTTATTGAAACAATAAAATGAGGCTAAAAGATTAATTGTTGAAAGAGCTATTTATTATCAACAGTCATTTGTGAAAAATGCTTTTAATAACAGTGTAATATATATATATTTTATAGCTTACGTCCCCTCTGCTATTACATAATCTGTAACATAAACTTCGAAGTAGAATAGCCTTTCAATATATTATAGTTCTACCTGTATTTTCCTTACCTGGTTCGAGGTTTTAAGAATTCGCGTTTTATTCTATTTAATAATATTCTAGTATTACTCAACAAACATGTAAAACAGAAGTTATCCTGTTACTGTTAATTCGTACGGTAATATTTAGTAGTTTCACATTGAATTTGTGTTTCGAAGATAAATGTTTATTTGTCTAGTGTACGATTTTCACGTTGATTATCGGTGTTGGTTTTGTGTTCTCTGTATGATGTAAAAACCAAAATATTACATATCTATAGTGTATACGAATGTGAATGCACCTCCAATTTTTTTTTTCTCCTCCGAATATTGACGTCACATGGTAGTTAGTTCCTATTAAATATTTTGGAGTTAACTAACCTGTTCTAAAGTATATTCGATTTAAGAGGAATATTGACGTCACATGGTAATTAGTTCCTATTAAACATTTTGGAGTTAACTAACCTGTTCTAAAGTATATTCGATTTAGGAGGAATATTGACGTCACATGGTAATTAGTTCCTATTAAACATTTTGGAGTTAACTAACCTGTTCTAAAGTATATTCGATTTAGGAGGAATATTGACGTCACATGGTAATTAGTTCCTATTAAACATTTTGGAGTTAACTAACCTGTTCTAAA
>NW_013669939.1:4670-6438 GCF_000517525.1 Limulus polyphemus
TGGGTATAAGTTGGGTAAGAATATCGAGTACTAGCCAAGGAGGTGGGTATAAGTTGGGTAAGAATGTCGAGTACTATAGCTACATAGGTGGGTATAAGTTGGGTAAGAATATCGAGTACTATAGCTACATAGGTGGGTATAAGTTGGGTAAGAATATCGAGTATTATAGCCACAGAGGTGGGTATAAGTTGGGTAAGAATATCGAGTACTATAGCCACAGAGGTGGGTATAAGTTGGGTAAGAATGTCGAGTACTATAGCCACAGAGGTGGGTATAAGTTGGGTAAGAATGTCGAGTACTATAGCCACAGAGGTGGGTATAAGTTGGGTAAGAATATCGAGTACTATAGCTACATAGGTGGGTATAAGTTGGGTAAGAATGTCGAGTACTATAGCCACAGAGGTGGGTATAAGCTGGGTGTTCTATAAGTGATCGGTATCTCCAAACAACAATAATGGTAAGAGGGCTGAAGTGTCATTGTGATGAACGGTAATTGTAATATATTTTTTGTCAAATTCGATATTAATAAAACACCCGCTGTTGTATGAATAGTGTGAACAATAATTAACTAGTACTAGTTAAGTTTTGAAGTAGACAAAACGCACGTACTCAGCAATTCGCTCACCATATCAAGTAACGTTTTCGTTACGCACAGACTTAATTCTTGTGTTTATAATTTTAAAAAGCCCTGTACTGTGCTCCGTGTTTTACACAATCATATACTGTAGAAATAACAATTGGTATTTTTTATTTATAAACATTTTAAATTTCAACTCCAATTGACATCATTCTTCAACATACCGATGTTTGGAAACTAAATGCTGCCAGAACTTTCTGGTTCACGAGTAAAAACTTTTTTAACTCCTAAACTAAGCGAAGAGCGTTCGGGGGGTGTGATGGGGTTGGAAACATCTGGAATAGCCCCTGGCGCCGTCGATAGATTGTGGTAACACTTCCGGGACAAAGATTTAACTGTCGTCATGTGATGGTAAGAGAAAGGTGTCCTACAATTTCACAGATTTTTGCAAACTGTCGAACAGTAGGTTAGCAAAATAAATTTAAGAAAGTTACAAGTCATTCTCCGAGCATCACTTGCTGAGAAGTTAAACATTTAAAACTTGAATGTGAGAGTTACTATACTAAACTCACAATCCTCTAACAATTACTCGCTATAATTATGGGATTTTTAACAGGTTTTGTTCCCGAGTTTCTCAAACAGATACACGTGTGTATTATATGTATTAACTCGGGTGTACGTAGTACTTGTGTATTAACTCGGGTGTACGTACTACTTGTGTGTTATGTGTATTAACTCGGGTGTACGTAGTACTTGTGTGTTATGTGCATTAACTCGGGTGTACGTAGTACTTGTGTATTAACTCGGGTGTACGTACTACTTGTGTGTTATGTGCATTAACTCGGGTGTACGTACTACTTGTGTGTTTTGTGTATTAACTCGGGTGTACGTACTACTTGTGTGTTTTGTGTATTAACTCGGGTGTACGTAGTACTTGTGTGTTATGTGCATTAACTCGGGTGTACGTAGTACTTGTGTGTTATGTGCATTAACTCGTGTGTACGTAGTACTTGTGTGTTATGTGTATTAACTCGGGTGTACGTAGTACTTGTGTGTTATGTGTATTAACTCGTGTGTACGTAGTACTTGTGTGTTATGTGCATTAACTCGGGTGTACATAGTACTTGTGTGTTATGTGCATTAACTCGGGTGTACGTAGTACTTGTGTGTTATGTGCATTAACTCGTGTGT
>NW_013669939.1:7396-8315 GCF_000517525.1 Limulus polyphemus
TTAACTCGGGTGTACGTACTACTTGTGTGTTATGTGTATTAACTCGGGTGTACGTACTACTTGTGTGTTATGTGTATTAACTCGGGTGTACGTAGTACTTGTGTGTTATGTGTATTAACTCGGGTGTACGTAGTACTTGTGTGTTATGTGCATTAACTCGGGTGTACGTAGTACTTGTGTGTTATGTGCATTAACTCGGGTGTACGTAGTACTTGTGGTGTACGTACTACTTGTGTGTTATGTGTATTAACTCGGGTGTACGTACTACTTGTGTATTATGTGTAAAAATTAATATTTTATTTGTTCAGAGTTCTAATGAATATACTGTGTTAAGATGTTAGATTGTATATATATTTCCAGCTTTACGATTGTTGAGTTCTGGCTCTATAATTCGGTATCATGATCCACTTACTCTTCACAATTACACGCCGCCCTATTTTCTCGACTCGGACCGTTTTAATGATTATGAGGTATAAAAGTAACTGGAAAAGACAACCCGATATGTTTTTGTCAGTTAGTTTGATCGGTATCAGATATGAAATGTTGTTAACAATACCAGACAAAAACTGACGTCTTTAGCGTTTCATTGCACGCTAGTAAAATAGTGGACACAACAAAAATTATTTTATAAATAGTAGATTAAGACCTTATGCTGATGGTCAACTAATTGTAAAATGTTAGGTCTGTGTAATAGAATGAATTTTAATTTGTCTGAAACTTCTGTTAATAGCAGTATTTACTATTATTGTTGTTCTTGTATTGTAGGTTGCAACACACTTATTGTTCTTGTATTGTAGGTTGCAACACACTTATTGTTCTTGTATTGTAGGTTGCAACACACTTATTGTTCTTGTATTGTAGGTTGCAACACACTTATTGTTCTTGTATTGTAGGTTGCGACACACTTATTGTTCTTGTT
>NW_013669939.1:9424-14707 GCF_000517525.1 Limulus polyphemus
GGAAGTATTGTGTATATTTTTCAGCATGTTAACTGGGTTGGGAGTACTGTGTATATTTTTCAGCTTCGCGATACTTAAACATTCGTTTTGCACGTATTTTTTTTATAACTATTAATGTTTTAGTAATTAAAATGAACTAATAATTTGGCCGTAAATATTTTGAATTAGATAATAATATATCTTTTAAATCAATCAAAAAATTCGTAATTAAAGTGTGTTATTTTATACAGTTGATTTTTTTAAAAAGTTTAGTGTTTACTTAATATTTATTTTCTCTCCAGCTAAAGTATTTGATCCGATTCCACACGCTGCACCAATAGGATATGTTGTGTCACCGTATCCACACCCCAATGGTACCCTGGGGCCACCGGCAATGGTAAGTGTCAGTCCTAAGTTCAACTGTCTACACTACAAACTACTTTAGAATAAGTAAATAGTTTGTGTTCGCACCAAGATTTTGGTGGAAACAATAACCTGAGCTGAGTTAAAACAACGAGGCGATATGCATACATTATTGTCTTTTACATGACGTAAAGATTTAGCACTGTGTTGATGCTGGACCAGTTTTTATATCCTAAAGCACTGTTCCCGGTGACAACAAACAATTTGGCACGTTATAAAATGATTACGTCGTTTTAGTACTGTTACCAGTGGTAGCAATACATTGTATGATGTTTTTAAAAAAACCTTGTCGTTTTAGTTCTGTTGTCAGTGGTAGAAATACATTGTATGATGTTTTTAAAAAAACCTTGTCGTTTTAGTTCTGTTGCCAGTGGTAGCAATACATTGTATGATGTTTTTATAAAAACCTTGTCGTTTTAGTTCTGTTGCCAGTGGTAGCAATACATTGTATGATGTTTTTAAAAAAAACCTTGTCGTTTTAGAACCGTTGCCAGTGGTAGAAATACATTGTATGATGTTTTTAAAAAAAACCTTGTCGTTTTAGAACCGTTGCCAGTGGTAACTACGCAAATTATGCTGTTTTCGACATAAATATGTAAATATGAATGGTTTTATTAAACTCTAAGGCACGAGAATGTTTCTAGTTTAGAAAATTATAATTGATTGACATGTTCTTCCTCGTATGGTCTGGGATGTTTGAAGTGTCATTAAACTTGGTCAGTCAAGTTTATCTGAAATCTCTGTAGGGTAGCAAGGATAGTGCACTGAGCTCAAGTGGGTGGCCGATCCCAGCCCTCATGTAATGGGGTGAGTATAAAGCACGGGATTTTGCCCAGATGTCCAGCCTTCAGACTGTTTTGTTTATCGGTAGGTGATTTTGTCACCCGTAGTGTAGCTTGAAGACTTGGGGAGTCAAGCGGGTGAAACTTTTTGGCTGTTCTGTCCTCCTCGCGTAAGTTGACCCCATGTGGCCTAGTTGGAGTTTATGCCCGCGAGGCCATGGCTTTGACGAATGGCTAGGCACTCTGGGAATGGGCCATCAAAGCACGATGCTGTCCGGAATGAAGGCGAGTGTTAATCTTTGATTGCACTGTGTGGGGCGAGGCTTAGTGAGATAAAAATAAAAGGCGTCCAAACCAGTTCCCCTCCTTTTCTCCACACTCTGGTAAACTAGACAATGGCCCCTTTTGTACTGAAAGACGGAGCTGAGATTAGTTATTGCAGGGTTCTGTTCAAGTGAGACCGTTGGCGACACGTGGGGTGGATTCCAAGAACTCGCACTACAGCCATAGTTTGTTCATCCAGACCCTGTGACTAATTAACTCCAATCTTTTGCTGGACTAGGGGGAAACTATTAACACCTTTTTATTTGTTGCTAACGAGGGAGCTTTTCGTTTGAAAGAAAACTTAATCCATATTTGAGCACATTGGTTTATAAACTCAGATGTTGTGCACATTCTATTAAAGGATTAGGCTTAACATGAACGTGCTATAATTTCCTCATCAAGTTTGACTGAAAACTTAATCCATATTTGAGCACATTGGTTTATAAACTCAGATGTTGTGTACATTCTATTAAAGGATTAGGCTTAATATGAACGTGCTATAATTTCCTCATCAAGTTTGACTGAAAACAGACTGAATAATCTTAACTGATTACTAAGCCTCGCTGAAGCTTTTACTGTATAACAAAATATTTTCACATTAAGACGTTGCTACACATCTATTTAGTACATACTTTTCACCTTACAAACAGTAATATAACAACATTGACAAGTCTCATGTCAAACATGTCGGTAAGTTTAATAATTATAGTGACAAGTCTCAAATCATATTTCATCTAGACATGTTAGTAAGTCGGGGTTAACATTGATATGTTTACCGGACCACTTCATCAATTGGTTAGTTCTCTTGCATAAATACACATATCGTCATGAACTCCTATAAAGTCGTTCAGTTCATCCAAATTCCTTTCTTTCACATTTGTTGTATAGTCGTATATATGTTTTGAACATTGTGTTGTTATCGACAAGATATTTTAGGATTTCTTACAGTGTTAATTTTTAATGTGTTTTCTTTTATCAGAAGCTAATTTCAATTAAATACGAAACTAACGTTTAAACTTGTTGTTATTTACTTCCCTCATTTGTCCATCATGTCTGTAAGCCAGTTTAAACCTAAACCCTCCTCTCTTCCAAAAATAATTTTGTCTCCTATTTCAAGTTGTAAAATTCAAGTTCCATTTTGATTAGGGATTGAAGCATGGTGTTTGCTATAATTCATTTTGTGAAATGTTTTATATAAGTATTTAATCTCTCAAACTAGCATCATGAAACGTCTACCGTATTTTATAAGTATTTCATCTCTCAAACTAGCATCATGAAACGTCTACCGTATTTTATAAGTATTTCATCTCTCAAACTAGCATCATGAAACGTCTACCGTATTTTATAAGTATTTCATCTCTCAAACTAGCATCATGAAACGTCTACCGTATTTACTTGCTGCCAGAAATTCTGGTGAACAATACATTTATTTCCCTTCTCAGTTTTTTGTTTACCCTGCCAGTAGCAAGTATCTTTGCGCTAAATTCAACAAACAAACAGACTAGAAAGACATTAAATTTATAAATAACGTTATCATCTGCTGGGATCATCGGCCATAATTCCAATAATATTTCAAGTTTCGTCCACTTTGGAGACCTTAGTTTTTCCCAAAGTTCTACATTAAGGCACCAATACAAAATAAATAATTAAGGTAAATTGTAATTATTACAATTAGAGAAGTATTCAGAAATTAATTAAACATTTTAATGAATCATATTAAATAGATACGCCAGTCTTATTAACACTGCAAATCTAACGATTTACTGTTGTACGTATCGAACATCACAAACTAGTGCATGCTTCAAACATCTTTTAACAAATACACACTCGCCCTCTATCTGTAGACCTTTAACTTCGAAGAAAGCGTGCTTGTCGAAAGTGCTGGAACTTCTTTAATGTGATTTATCCACTGTTTTAATTCCTGTAACTCTACTGTCATTGTTGTAATTTAGGACTTGTATCAGGTTCAACCATCTTGTCTTAAATATGCTGGTATGTACAACCAATTGTTAGTATATGTTTGAGTTATGATGGTTGTAATTCCATAATTTGTAAACCATATCTTTTGTTCCTATTTATCCGGATAATATGGTTGCTACATTTTTGAGTGTTTATCTAGTTTGTGTCATAAAACCGACATGCCCTATGAACTCTGCTGCTATGGTAAATGCATTATATCTATTGCTGCTAATGCTTGTGTGTATTGCTAAAAATATCGTCCCCTCTCTTATCAGTCTTCCTCAGATTATAATCAGAAATACACACGTGGTGGGGAGAAACATGCCGATTCAACTTACGGTAGAGGTATCTACAAGGACGCTTTGAGTTTTAGTATATTATCTCGTGAAGTGTACAACGGTATAATATATAAGCTGGGCAAATATTCGTGTATTTTTTAAAACTTTGGATATTTCGTGCCGTATCTAAAGACTAGTTTTGTTGGATAAAGCGACTTTGTACTGAGCTGTTTAAACCTTACATTTCCGTCTTTATGAATGGGTAGTTATAGTGCTCGACTCGCAATCTGCAGGTCACGGGTTCAACCAAACGTGCTCGCCCTTTCAGTCATGGGAACGTTATATTCTGACGGTCAATCCCACTACTCGTCGATAAAAGAGTAGCTCCGGAGTTGGCGGTGGGTGGCGATGACTAGTCTTTCACCGCTAGTACAGATAACCCTCGTGTAGCTTTGCACGAACTTCCAAACAAATCAAACCAGTATTTTTGATCAGTTATAACAAATACCTATAACGTCACACATTCATGACTGCACTTGAAACCACCATCTGACATGTGAATGTTTCGTGAAACAAGTGAACGCCGACAAATGGTATTCAGTACAACTAACACGTTTATTGGTTAATATAGTACTACTTTATGGCATTTGTTTTTACTTGCTGAACTCGAGGACATTTTGTTTTTGTTGGAGTAACTGACCAATAAAACAGCGTCTGACAGAAAAGTTTTATGCTGGCTATTTCATACAGGAAATGCTATTTTAAGTATCTTAATTAATAGAAAAGTTCAAATAGTAGTTTTTAACACGTTTCTTGTGTTGCTTACAATTTTTAATTAAAAAAACAAATTCCTCGTGTATTTAAATTAGCTTCTATTACACGACGTGCTACAAATTTGGAAGAACGTTCTAGTTCCGGGCGGGGAAAGAATTATAACTATGAAGCCCCCCTGGCTTGTAAGAATCCCCACACCAGTGAGATTAGTAGCATGACGACTAGTTGCCGTTCCCTGCATCGCGCGCGCCCTTGACGATAATCTCTATCTTGTGAATGGTCGGTAGAGAGAGAGCGGGATGGCTGGGCACCCGCCGATTTCAACTTGTATCGGAATACAAGTGGAGGAACGAGGTAACGTCTAAGATAAATTATTACTTTTTTTCATAAGTTCGATGCCAAATGAACAGATTGTATTGTTTTAGTGGGATGCAGTAACTTGACTCCTGATGAGTGATGTTGTTGAACGAACGTTAATGTTGGAATCAGTAGATGAATATATAGAATCAGCTTTACTAGACAGAACGATGGTTGTCAGGACACGTTGTTGGTACTTTAGTCAGTTTTACTAACCAAAACGATGGTTGTCAGAACACGTTGTTGGTATTTTAGTCAGTTTTACTAAACAGAACGATGGTTGTCAGAACACGTTGTTGGTACTTTAGTCAGCTTTACTAAACAGAACGATGGTTGTCAGAAGACGTTGTTGGTACCCTGACAACCATCGTTCTGTTTAGTAAAACTGACTAAAAACACTTGTTGGT
>NW_013669939.1:15517-18139 GCF_000517525.1 Limulus polyphemus
TCAGTTTTACTAAACAGAACGATGGTTGTCGGGACACGTTGTTGGTATTTTAGTCAGTTTTACTAAACAGAACGATGGTTGTCAGAACACGTTGTTGGTACTTTAGTCAGTTTTACTAAACAGAACGATGGTTGTCGGGACACGTTGTTGGTATTTTAGTCAGTTTTACTAAACAGAACGATGGCTGTCAGGACAAGTTGTTGGTATTTTAGTCAGTTTTACTAACCAGAACGATGGTTGTCAGGACACGTTGTTGGTACCTTAAAGAAATTTACATTAATTCTTTCACTACAGTATTTCTGATGAACAACACTCGTGGTGCCAAATTTATTTTTAGATACACAGTATAAAAAGAAACAAACAGACATTTTGACATTCCATTTCTAATACGAGTCCTAAAATGGTTGAACTTTGGGTAGTTTGAAGGGGAATACCCCTTCTTCGTTTTGGTACAAAGTTCTAGTGACAGAGATTTAGTGGGGACGGACCTATATAACAATGATAGGGTTAGTACAGAAGGTAGTGGATGTGAATATGGTTTCTGTATTTCCAGAAAAACTGTTATAGCATTTGTGATGCTGGTTTATCATGTTTCCAAACAACCTGCATTGCTGGTAGGAACCGGATAATAATAGTTAACGTATTGTTCATAATAACAGTTAACTTGTTGTTCATAATAACAGTTAACTTGTTGTTCATAATAACAGTTAACTTGTTGTTCATAATAATAGTTAACTTATTGTTCATAATAACAGTTAACGTATTGTTCATAATAACAGTTAACGTATTGTTCATAATAACAGTTAACGTATTGTTCATAATAACAGTTAACTTGTTGTTCATAATAACAGTTAACGTATTGTTCATAATAACAGTTAACTTGTTCATAATAACAGTTAACGTATTGTTCATAATAACAGTTAACGTATTGTTCATAATAACAGTTAACTTGTTGTTCATAATAACAGTTAACTTATTGTTCATAATAACAGTTAACGTAGTGTTCATAATAACAGTTAACTTGTTGTTCATAATAATAGTTAACTTGTTATTCATAATAACAGTTAACTTGTTATTCATAATAACAGTTAACTTGTTATTCATAATAACAGTTAACTTGTTATTCATAATAACAGTTAACTTGTTGTTCCGTGTAATGCTTACTTGAATTTTAATTCTTTTGGAAATTTTTAAGTTAAACTTTGTATTTACGGGTAATTCTAGTTCCCGGTTAACAGCATTTAGGCTGTGTACTCCAACCTTGTACTTCAAGGCTGTGTACTCCAACCTTGTACTTCAAGGCTGTGTACTCCAGCCTTGTACTTCAAGGCTGTGTACTCCAGCCTTGTACTTCAAGGCTGTGTACTCCAACCTTGTACTTCAAGGCTGTGTACTCCAACCTTGTACTTCAAGGCTCTGTACTTCAAGGCTGTGTACTTCAAGGCTCTGTACTCCAACCTTGTACTTCAAGGCGGTGTACTCGAACCTTGTACTTCAAGGCTCTGTACTCCAACCTTGTACTTCAAGGCTGTGTACTCCAGCCTTGTACTTCAAGGCTGTGTACTCCAACCTTGTACTTCAAGGCTCTGTACTTCAAGGCTGTGTACTCCAACCTTGTACTTCAAGGCTGTGTACTCCAGCCTTGTACTTCAAGGCTGTGTACTCCAGCCTTGCACGAGTTTCAGATATACTCGAATTATCTACAAACTTTCATTCTGCATCTTGTTCAATGGTAGGTGTCGCTGTGTTCTCACTGGTATTGTTTATCACTATGATGATTTGCTGGTTATCTAACAGCTATAGGTATACGGCGAAGTTAGTAATAGCAACGTTTAAAACGTTTTTCGATATTCCAAGCCGGAAGTACCTGTTAAGTTAACCGGAAATGCTGAGAAGCAATTTTCACCACGTGTTTATCTTTGTGCTTTACCCTTAAATAACCGTTGTCGACCGGTGGGGGTTTAATCTACATATTACGTCATATTGAGTAATTTTGTGACTTTGCTTGGCACAGGACAGTATACACAACTTGGACAGTTTCATCCATTTTCTTTTTATAATAGGCAGGGAAACCTAGCGGTAATTAATGGGACTAATTACAGTACCAACGACATTTTTGTTAATTTTTTCTTCCTTTGACTCCCATGTTGTTAGGAGTCCTAGTTAGGGTTAACTAAGAAATCATTGTATTTTAAACTATTTGACAGTTTTTTACAACTATACGTTGAGAAACTGTATATTTTACAACGTTTTATAAACTATTTGACAGTTTTTTTACAACTATACGTTGAGAAACTGTATAGTTTACAACGTTTTATAAACTATTTGACAGTTTTTTACAACTATACGTTGAGAAACTGTATAGTTTACAACGTTTTATAAACTATTTGACAGTTTCTTACAACTATACGTTGAGAAACTGTATAGTTTACAACGTTTTATAAACTATTTGACAGTTTCTTACAACTATACGTTGAGAAACTGTATAGTTTACAACGTTTTATAAACTATTTGACAGTTTCTTACAACTATACGTTGAGAAACTGTATAGTTTACAACGTTTTATAAACTATTTGACAGTTTTTTACGACTATACGTTGAGAAACTGTATAGTTTACAACG
>NW_013669939.1:19139-28539 GCF_000517525.1 Limulus polyphemus
AAACTATTTGACAGCCTTTTAATGGCGTGATCGTCATCTCCATTTGTTTTGATTACCAAATTAAATAATCAGACCTTTGTTATTTACAGTGGTTGAGACACTATTACGTCGTTAGCGCCAAATAAGATTCTAATTATCCGATTTTTTAGAAGTAATTGATAGCACTAATAGAAAGGCTACTTCTAAATTAAAAACAAGGTCCTTTACCAGAAAATGAAAACTCCATAGACGTTGGCAACGATTGTAGCAGTTAACACTGTTCGTTCTCGCATGTACCGTACTATGGTGGCGTTAAGTTCATATTCGATATGAACTGACAGTTCGTGAAGGTGGGGTTTTCATTGTAATTTTTTCTGGATAATGTTATTTGAAGGGAAAATAGTTACATTGTATTTATTTTTTGTCCTTGTGATATCCGAAATTCGTCGTGGACATGTGATAGGGCGTTGGATTTCGGAGCTGGCGAACAGGGTTTGAATCCGTGCGATACCATTAAATATTCCTCATACTTTAAGCCGTGAGTGCATTGTAAAAGTTATATTCATTCCCTTAGTGAAGGTGGTGGGCGGTAGGCTGATTGGTTGCCCCTCTTCTGGTCAGTAGTTAGGGACGAGGAAGATAGCCTTTGCTACGAATTCATATACACGTTGTTGCACTTTTAACTCTTAAGCCTTATTTATTACTCAAATTATTTAAATAAAAAATGTCAGATTTTCATAACCGAGATTGGCGGAATAAAACACCATGTTTTAACTCGATCGTTTAAGCATTGATAGTAAATTGTAAAAAAAATAAATACTGTGAAATCTTAAGAGATAAGATACTGCTTATGCAGGTTAACGTTAAGTAATATGTAGAAAAAGAGACGTGGCGGATGGTGTTTTATAGAAGTCCATGCCAGTTTTTTATTTTCCATGACTGGCTTATAATTAGGGTGATGTGTTGGCTATCTAGTAAAATGTTTATCTCGGGGATGACGTAATGCTTCAAACCCTTAGAACATCTGGTGGAAGTAGCAGTTCATTAAAAAAAGACGCTAGCTTTACTAGTCACTAAAAAAAAAACAACAAAAAAACCTATCACGAAGCTAGAACGTGCCCGCCAAATGTAAGACGTGAACGACATGTTTCTTTACGTTTCGAATGTTTTAATCTCTACAAGTGGGAAGAGCAAGAACTATTTTACGTTTGTATTCTTACTGATGAGGCTTTAGGAAAAATTGTAGCCCAATACACCTTTCATACGTATGTACAGTTGTAATAAAACCACAACAAAGTATTGATTTGGTTTATACAGTTGTAATAAAACAACAACAACAACAAAGTATTGATTTGGTTTATACAGTTGTAATAAAACAACAACAACAAAGCATTGATTTGGTTTATACATATGTACAGTTGTAATAAAACAACAACAACAACAAAGTATTGATTTGGTTTATACATATGTACAGTTGTAATAAAACAACAACAACAACAAAGTATTGATTTGGTTTATACATATGTACAGTTGTAATAAAACAACAACAACAACAAAGTATTGATTTGGTTTATACATATGTACAGTTGTAATAAAACAACAACAACAAAGTATTGATTTAGTTTATACATATGTACAGTTGTAATAAAACAACAACAACAAAGCATTGATTTGGTTTATACAGTTGTAATAAAACAACAACAAACGTTCAGTACCGGACACCAACATATTTATATATAACTAAATAATATACGTGTGGCTAATATACCTCCCCTCCAAATAACGGTCAAATTTCAATTTCTGCGCACGGCCCTCTTCTGAATCAAGTTGATTAAAATTTTCACCTTTAGGGAAGTGTTCATGACAACCTTTATTTTTTTAACAATCCAAAGTGCGTTGCTCTAATCATGAACATTTTTACCTGCGTTACATCAGGTTTCAATGAAATGCTATACCAATAAGTACCCGTTTCGTTTATGAAATGCTATACGACTAATAAGTACCCGTTTCGTTTATGAAATGCTATACGACCCATAAGTACCCGTTTCGTTTATGAAATGCTATACGACCCATAAGTACCCATTTCGTTTATAAAATACTATGCGACCAATAAGTACCTGTTTCGTTTATGAAATGCTATACGACTAATAAGTACCTGTTTCGTTTATGAAATGCTATACGAGCAGTAGGTACCTGTTTCGAAGCTAGTATTAATTGAATGCCCGCACGGTTTACTAACTACGGTATTATTTCATCTATGACACATTCAACAATACAGACTTGGTTAAAGCTTGATTGATTGGATTGGACTCAAGTAATGGAAACTGTGTGTGTAGGAGTGAGTAGGACGTTTGTCTATCTCTCAGCGTAACAAGTTGACACATTTCCGTAATCAAACAGTTCCCACTGTCTATCTCTCAGCGTAACAAGTTGACACATTTCCATAATCAAACAATTCCCACTGTCTATCTCTCAGCGTAACAAGTTGACACATTTCCATAATCAAACAGTTCCCACTGTCTATCTCTCAGCGTAACAAGTTGACACATTTCCATAATCAAACAGTTCCCACTGTCTGTCTCTCAGCGTAACAAGTTGACACATTTCCGTAATCAAACAGTTCCCACTGTCTATCTCTCAGTGTAATAAGTTGACACATTTCCATAATCAAACAGTTCCCACTGTCTATCTCTCAGTGTAATAAGTTGACACATTTCCATAATCAAACAGTTCCCACTGTCTATCTCTCAGTGTAACAAGTTGACACATTTCCATAATCAAACAGTTCCCACTGTCTATCTCTCAGCGTAACAAGTTAACACATTTCCATAATCAAACAGTTCCCACTGTCTATCTCTCAGCGTAACAAGTTGACACATTTCCCTAATGAAACAGTTCTCACATTTTTTTTTTGTTTTAACCAACAAAACGCAGGTTTTCGTAATTTAACCTTCAGAGTTTAAGAGAATTGTTTGAATTAGCGAAGTATGTCTCCTATTGCAGCCTGAAATTACAAAGTTTTTGTTCATTTCAGAGCATCTATATTTTTGTGTTATGCTTCTCGTATAGGTTGGATACAATTGGAGTAAATAGGCCTATCCCTCATATGACGTGGAGACGTTTCTTTGTTTTCAGCGGTACAGTGCTCTACGGCAACGTCCACTTACCACACTACTGCTCCGTGAAGTAACGTGATCAGGTGGCGGCGTTTGGCATTCCGACCTAAACAAATCGTTGACCAACCACCTAACTGTAACCCCATTAATTTTCCTTTGTTCTCGATACAGGTGCTGTCACCTCTTCTACCTAGCACAAGAAAACACGGTTCACTAGGGGTCTAGGTAAGGCTGACACAAGGCCTAGGGTTGTTGTAAAAACTGAACCTGACGTAGAAGGATATGGTTCTTTGATAGAAGTTGGTGTAAAACTTTAATCTGACGTAGAGGGACAAGGTTCTTTGATAGAAGTTGGTGTAAAACTTTAACCTGACGTGGAAGGATATGGTTCTTTGATAGAAATTGGTGTAAAACTTTAATCTGACGTAGAAGGATATGGTTCTTTGATAGAAGTTGGTGTAAAACTGAACCTGACGTAGAAGGACGAGGTTCTTTGATAGAAGTTGGTGTAAAACTTTAATCTGACGTAGAAGGACAAGGTTCTTTGATAGAAGTTGGTGTAAAACTTTAATCTGACGTGGAAGGACAAGGTTCTTTGATAGAAAGTCAGATAACGATGAGTTGACATTTTCAAATATATATATCACTATGTTTGGTGCTCCTAAGTGTAATTTTCTTTTCGTTTTTCTGAGTGGCATTTAGCTCACATACAAATCGTTGTTCGTTTTTATGTATGAGACTTTAGTAATCTCAAACCTCCTTCAGGAAGAACAAAAAATGTGAATCTAAGTTGAGGGTAGAAAGAAACTTGAACGTTGCAGTAAAAATCGTTTCACACTTTTTTCTTTACACCCAGATACATATTGAAATATAAATTATGTAAATCATCATACAATACAGTCCGCAACGTTTGCCACAGAAGCTGCGGGTTCGTGCATGTTTGTTTTTATAGCTGTAAAAAAAGTCAAGTGAAAACTTCGTGTAACCTTATTGTGAAGTGTCATGATATTTAAACATAAAACACTTTTACAGCCAGAAGTCGTGTTAAGATTTACTGATCTAGCTTCTCGCTTGGTGAATATGCCAGAATGAAATACAATGAGTTAAAAAAAGCTAAGATATGCTTGTTCTGCACAAACCTTTGATGGATCAGGTGTGGCCCAGTGGTTAGCGTACCCGGACTGTAAATCCAAGGTTACATGTTTGGCGTCTGGTTGCCTCAAAACGCGATAACAGTGATAATCAAATCCCATTTTTCGGTTAGACACAATTTGACAGTGGGTGCTGTTTACTAACTGGCCCCCCTCTAGTCTGTCAGTTCAAAGTTAGGCACGGCTATGTGCTAGTAGCTCTTGTGTACATTTGCTCGAAAAGTCTAAAAACAACAAAAATAAACATACACCTTTCAAGGCTATAGGTTCTGAAAGATGACATTAAAGCCACGGGTGTAACGTTCTTTGGGTGGGTGTAAACGGATAAGTTTGTTTCTGGCTTGAATTAGTCGTAATATAGCAGTAGATGTAATATTATTGAGTACAGTTTTTAATTGCAGACCAATTGAAGAATTATTAAAGATTTTTTAAATCAGCTATTTTGAGAAATGTTTTTTTCGTGATTTTTCTGAGCTGGCCTTTTTAAAATTAAAGTAATTATGGTTTTATTTACAATCATATTTATTATTGTTTTTCTGCTATGATTCCAGATAGTTTGTGGGTATTACTAAAGAGGGCAGTATTGTCTGCTGAATCACTATTTAGTTTGTGGGTATTACTAAAGAGGGCAGTATTGTCTGCTGAATCACTATTTTTTTAATATCAAACTTTAATCTTGACAGTTTGGTAATTAAAATAGCAGGACTATCAAACTAAACATATGTATATATATTTTAGAAGTTTAAACGTTTGCATTTCACTTTAATGGCAGGATCGTGCCGAATAGCACCCAACTTTTGATCCACATCCGATAAAAGCCTCACCTAATATATGCAGTGTATTTTAAGAGATATTCAAACTGTTCATTATTTTTCATATGTTTTTCTAACGTCATTATCCCCGTCGAGCTGGGATCTAGGGAGGAGACACGAGTCGTTATCATTAATACTTCCAGAGTTCCACCCTCTGTCCGACTGTCCACGTTGCCTCCAGCAACTGGCAATTAAAACACCGTTTATTTAGGGCGTGAAAGCGTGGTCGGTGTTGGAGATTCCACGGGGTGTGTATCAATCTCGGGTGTCAGATATTCTCGTCTCTGTTCTTTTTCTGGACTCCAGAAAATTGTAGCGTCATGATGTTCTATAATTAGTTTACTTAATCGTTTAATTTACTTCTAATAACTTTATAACTCCTTATGAATGATTTGACAGTTTTATTTATAACTCCGTTGCGCGCTGTAATCTGTATTAGAAACTACACCGTTTATTACAGAAACTCTAATAGCATCCTGTTTATCTGATAGAAACGATCGTTCACTGCTGTGTAAAGTTTGGACTAAACTAAGTTACTGTTGTAAAGTAGAAAAGGGAACATAAGTTTTGTTATTACTTGCAAACATTCCTGCTCGACATCTTTCAGCTTTAATGGTTTTACAACGAATATTCTTTCCTTGATGTAATAGTTTTACTTGGTGTCGTTATCACACCATTTTCTGTAAGGTTTGGATCAGGACGTCAGACTATCAATCAACCTTGTTGGTGTGTCAACACTAGATAGGTCTCGTGGAATACTAAGTCCGCCTCTCTGTGAGTTAGTGTAGACGTGAGTTGGTTAATTGTAATATTAAAAGTGCATTAAAGTTATAACGGTTTAGTGTAACATTTGATCATTTTCCTTTCTGTGTTTATGAGCAAAAGAATGTCAGTTCTTATATTTCTACAAGGACCTTCTGTACAAGTATAACATACAGGTAACAGCTCATCTAACAAGAGAGCTACATGTCGTTAGCGAATTCTTTTCTCTCTCTCTATTTCCATCCGGTCAGTTTGAAAACCTAAAATATGTTCTGAACGAGTGGTTTTCAACCCTATAAGGTCCAGTTATCGTAAGAACAGGGGAATGTTTCAATACAATGTTGTATAAATCATCGTCACTATTGCAACTCGTGAGGTCAGTGTTACTATAACTGCTCATTTCTGCTTGTTCAGTGACTGTTGTGGTGTCGTTCACGGTTTCCTTCGACACCCCACACGAAAGAAGTAAATTAAAACAAACGTCGGAGCTAAATTCTTCCATTTGAAGACGTATGAAGACAGTTTTACTACTCCAAAATCTCCCTACCTATCAACTTTTTATGGCTGTTATTATAACGTTTATAAACTCTAAAACAGAAGAAAGTATACTTAGTATAAAAAAGAAAAAGGTGTTTCATGAGAATTTCCACAACCTAAAATACTACAACAAATTATTGTTATTTTTTAACCACAAACTAGATATTATGAAGAAAGTGTGTACCCGGTTTCATGCAGTCAGGTTAAGTATTGTATTTATGAATCTAAAACAAACGGGGGTGTCAACCATGCGGTACTGATAGTGTTAATGGCATGGATTTCTGGTTGATATTACACTTTACACCCATGGTGGTCAAGAAAGTTATACACGTCTTACCACCACTTGTTCAGGCATGTTGTCGATTTCAATAACCTTCAGTCGGTAATATATTATTAAGTTTTATGATGCATATCAAAGCATTACTTATATGATTCTTCCCGTTAAAACAATCACCTTTATGATGTAACCTGATTCAATAGATCAATATGAATAATGTTGGTGAGAAGAGAACTTTACTTTATCAACAAGTTTGTACTTTGTTTTGTTTGGTTGTGAATAATGTTGGTGAGAAGAGAACTTTACTTTATCGACAAGTTTGTACTTTGTTTTGTTTGGTTGTGAATAATGTTGGTGAGAAGAGAACTTTACTTTATCAACAAGTTTGTACTTTGTTTTGTTTGGTTGTGAATAACGTTGGTGAGAAGAGAACTGTACTTTATCAACAAGTTTGTACTTTGTTTTGTTTGGTTGTGAATAATGTTGGTGAGAAGAGAACTTTACTTTATCAACAAGTTTGTACTTTGTTTTGTTTGGTTGTGAATAACGCTGGTGAGAAGAGAACTTTACTTTATCAACAAGTTTGTACTTAGTTTGTGGGCTTACATTATATTCTCTGTATCACCAACTCTGATATGAACCTTATATTTCATGTCTTTTCGTTGAATTGATTTGAAAACTTTAGTATCAACTACTACTACAACTGCATCTGGTGGTGTTTTCTTTGGTTGTCCACCAACTAAATGTTATATTAAACCAGAAGTAACGTTTAACTCAAAGAACCCATTTGTCTGAGTTATTACTCGATCTGAACAATACGTTAACCACCCGAAGGCAAGGGTAGTCTACGCTGGTGGCCTCCGTTGGTGAAGGTTAATCAGTCACCAGGCAGTCCACCCAGCCTCTATATTGAACAACTTTACACACTGTCAGCCTTCACATCGTATCAACAAGCTACCAGAGTAAAGTCAGACACCCCGCCCTTTCCGGTGGAAGCAAAGACAGTTGTCATTGCTATTTGTCGCTCGTGTAAAATGGCTGATTTAAATAGAAAAACCACGCTGTTTGATAAAAATTCAAAGTTTTGATCATAATTTGATTTGATAATTATCTTGATAAAACATGCTTCTTCGTTGGATACATAAACCAGTCGTATTAATTGAACTGGTTATCTTGGTGACATAAGATAAAACGCCTTACATTTTCATGGTTGTAAGATTCAAATATATTAGAGACCTTTCTGAGTGTGATAGATGTAAAAAGTTCTCTGTTGGCCACCGGAGATATCAAATAACACGTGTTAAATTGCGAGACTCCCTGTTTAATATTTCGAGAAAATTGAAACTTGGGTAGAATCTGTCATTCTTTGTCTCACGGGAACTTAATATATAGTTGTTAGACTTACACGCAAAGCGTTTTCGGAATAACGTACTAATTTATAGGTTCCATTCACCACTTACGTATAAGCTCATCAAATGACGTTGATTTGAAGGTACTTTCAATTTGAAAATTTATTCCTGTTAACTCTGCAGGAGGGCAGGTCTTTGTATTTTCTTAATCACATCGTCTCCTGTTACAATACCAATAGAGGAAATCTCTTCGAAAGCTTTTCATCATGACTAATGACACTGTTGATAACAGAGTAGTGACGCCAGAGGGCGTGGGGCTCTGAACACTACTAGGTGGAGTGTCCTAAAACCAAATTGAATGAACTAAAATTGAAAGGATCAGGAAAATTATCGTAAGCTAATGTCAGAACACGCCACAGAATTCAGTTTGTTAAATAAATTTGATTATGCCATGTAGCCAAACTTTGCTAAGTCATAAATCGTTCTTACAATGAACGCCACTTCTCGGGAGAGGAATGTTATCCAACCGGTTGCTACTCCAGCATTCCGATTTATTATATCTTGATAAATGTGCATTAGTTTCAAGAAATGACTAAACCACCTCGTTAGGATGAAGACGTGACGTAAAATAGGAGTAAACCCGATTAGAGCAACGAATCTTGCTGTCTATTTCCTCGAAGCACGTGCGTCTAGGTGTGTTCCAAAACAACTCCTGCATACTGATCAAAAGTCACCCTTTTTGACAGGATTTTAGTCAAGTGCTAATTTGTTGAAATCTTGTCGAAACTTGGCTACATGATGCCAAAGCTTATAGCTGTCATTCCTAATGTTTAACATGCTACTTCTCACCGACTGGGGTTGATAAATTAAAGTGCGTGTCGCAGTTAAAATGTTTAAAACTATGTCACGATAAATGACAACCTTAACAAACGCTGTGAAATTGGTTGTTTTTGAGAGAAAAAAGTGTATCTCTTAAACATCCAGTTATACACATAATTCTGTTGTTATTCGCTGAACTAATACGAATTATTGTAAAGTGAATTAACTTACATAATTGTATTTATCTGGTATATACAGTAACCAGTTTAGTTTGTATCAGTGTTACAGTAACCAGTTTAATTTGTTTTATATCAGTGTTACAGTAACCAGCTTAGTTTGTATCAATGTTGCAGTAACCAGTTTAGTTTGTATCAGTGTTACAGTAACCAGTTTAATTTGTATCAGTGTTACAGTCACCAGCTTAGTTTGTATCAGTGTTACAGTAACCAGTTTAGTTTGTATCAGTGTTACAGTAACCAGTTTAATTTGTTTTATATCAGTGTTACAGTAACCAGCTTAGTTTGTATCAGTGTTACAGTAACAGCTTAGTTTGTATCAGTGTTACAGTAACAGCTTAGTTTGTATCAGTGTTACAGTA
>NW_013669939.1:29388-37092 GCF_000517525.1 Limulus polyphemus
CCAGCTTAGTTTGTATCAGTGTTACAGTCACCAGCTTAGTTTGTATCAGTGTTACAGTCACCAGCTTAGTTTGTATCAGTGTTACAGTAACCAGTTTAATTTGTATCAGTGTTACAGTAACCAGCTTAGTTTGTATCAGTGTTACAGTAACCATTTTAGTTTGTATCAGTGTTACAGTCACCAGTTTAGTTTGTATGGCTTTCTCTAAATGTGTGGTATTGGTGTACCTGAACACTTGACCTGCTCTAAGTGTGTGGTATTGGTGTACCTGAAGACTTGGCCTGCTCTAAGTGTGTGGTATTGGTGTACCTGAACACTTGACCTGCTCTAAGTGTGTGGTATTGATTTACCTGAACACTTGACCTGCTCTAAGTGTGTGGTGTTGGTGTACCTGAACACTTGACCTGCTCTAAGTGTGTGGTATTGGTGTACCTGAACACTGTGTGGTATTGATGTACCTGAACACTGTGTGGTATTGGTGTACCTGAACACTGTGTGGTATTGGTGTACCTGAACACTGTGTGGTATTGGTGTACCTGAACACTGTGTGGTATTGATGTACCTGAACACTGTGTGGTATTATTGTGACTGATATCCCGGTAACTTGGTATGATCTGGTTAAAAGCCTGTAAGTATGAGTATTGAATAAATAGACTGGTATAAGCGTGTTAATTAAGAACTGAACAAGAACATAAGCTGTAGCGTTGGAATTATTGAGTGATAGGCACTGTGATAAAACTGTAATGTATATCACGCATGAAAGATTAAAGGCAACTAATTAATAATTAATTATCTTGATTTAATTAATTAGGTTTCCCTCATTCAGCTTAGAGTATTTCCACGATGAAGGCTTTGCGAAGATGTATGTCACCATCTTAACCTCTCGGCACTGCCTCTAGTTGGGTTCCCTCCCTACTATAACATTATTCTGTTGTTGCTGATAGTAAATATAAAGAACTTATAGTACATTAAAGTTTACCTGTAACGAATAACTTAAAGCAAAATAAATGTAGGTTTCATTTCGTAATTTTTTAAGATTTTCAATCGCATGAACGAGAAGGTGTCGAACAAGAATTGTTCATCAATGTTGTCTTACCAATACGAACTAAAAGCATTGACCCTCTGAGCTCGTGTACTAGTGAAAGCCAAAAACGACTATCTGGCTATCTATCTATATCTGGAATCGGGTATACCAGAGAAAGGTTTTTTTTATTTACGAAATCAATATGAAAATAAGTGGTTCCAACTTCGTGGAGCCCCCACCCTCCAGTGGCTCAGCGGTACGTTTGAAGGCTTATAACGCTATAACCGGTTTTCGATACCCGTGGTGGGCACAGCACAGATAGCCCATTGTGTAACTTTGCGCTTAACTACAAAAAACACAAACCTTGCTTTTTTCAAGACCATATTGGAAGAATCTGTATACTGTGTTTGCTGAAAGATTTAGGTGACCTACTCAGAAGTACAGTTTTGAAGTGTATCGTTATATAAAACTGGGAAAGCGCCAACAACCTACCGAAGACAAAATATAACTAGAAAGACATGATATTTCTAACCTGTCGGTGCTTTGAATATTTATTTATTTATTACGCTCGAGATCATAACCTTCGTTTTGAGGTGTAATACTAGGAAGATAGACAAAATCTGCCCATGGTCTGGTTGGGCCTGGTCTGGCCTGCCCATGGTCAACCTTTAAGTAGCTGTATCAACATTATCACTAATTCGAAAAACACTCCAAACCAAGATCCATAGGAATTACTGGGGGGGGGGGGCGAATTAAATGAAATAACTAGTAATATGACATGTAGTTTAACGCGGAAGTTCCAAACTGTACTCTGTGCCACAACGTGTGATATTTTCTGATGACAGGCGAGCTACCTCGCGTGCCAGGGTACCTTTGATCTCGATCATCTGGTTTAGTTTGGTTCAAGTTTCCTTGATTCTCTATTGTGTATTTGATAACGTCCCAGTTCGTCTACTTCCGTTGGCAAATGGGAATAAACCTAAACAAATACGATCATCAGGTTGTCAAATATAGGGAAAGGTTTAGATACAAAAATCACTTTGGCACAGTTTCAGAAACAAACCATTTTTGTATTTATAATGTTTACAATAGACTTTAAAGACTTTCACACATTCAAATCTTTTATGTACATCCACATATACTCTACCAATATATCCTATAAAAAGAAACCTAGCTTGTTCTCAAGAAATTATAATACTGCCTTAAAGTTTTATGTATGAACTCAAGGTTGTTTAAAGAAGTGTTGTTTAACCACGTTTCAACACAGATTTACTTTTCATGTTTTTCTTAACATTTAAACGTGACGTTAACAAGTTAGATCTTCCCGAATGTTAAGGCTTACTATTGTTTAACTACGTTTCAACACAGATTTACTTTTCATGTTTTTCTTAACATTTAAACGTGACGTTAACAAGTTAGATCTTCCCGAATGTTAAGGCTTACTATTGTTTAACTACGTTTCAATACAGATTTACTTTTCATGTTTTTCTTAACATTTAAACGTGACGTTAACAAGTTAGATCTTCCCGAATGTTAAGGCTTACTATTATTTAACTACGTTTCACCACAGATTTAGTTTCATATTTTTCTTAACATTTAAACATGACGTTAACAAGTTAGATCTTCCCGAATGTTAAGGCTTACTATTGTTTATCCACGTTTCAACACAGATTTAGTTTCGTATTTTTCTTAACATTTAAACATGACGTTAACAAGTTAGATCTTCCCGAATGTTAAGGTTTACAACAGTTGAGTACTGGTGGGGGTGGGGGGATCTCCTTCATTTTTACATAAAGCTGATTATTGATAAACTAGGAATTTGTTCTGAACAGGCCCTCTCAGAGTGGCCAGGACCACTTCTATCTTTTGAGGCCCCTGGCTATAATAAAAAAAATGATGACACATGAAAACAAAATAAGACAGTCATTAGCTCAAAGGTTACAGTGAAACATAATTTGTATATATAACTTGCAGCTCTAGGCTGAGTGTGTGTGTGTTACATTCTGGGCTGATTGAGAATCATAAAAACAAGTTGCGATACTTAACAAATGCAAAAAACAACAACAGGTGTCTAAATTTGAGGCCCGGGACAAACGGCCATCCTGCCACCCCCCTCTTAATTGGCCCCATTCCTGAAATAAAATTGGAGGCTATGTACGTCACGTTATACCATTAATATGCTCTGTAGTTATTGTGTTAATATGATAACTAATATTCATAATTATTGTACGTCACGTTATACCATTAATATGCTCTGTAGTTATTGTGTTAATATGATAACTAATATTCATAATTATTGTACGTCACGTTATACCATTAATATGCTCTGTAGTTATTGTGTTAATATTATAACTAATATTCATAATTATTGTACGTCACGTTATACCATTAATATGCTCTGTAGTTATTGTGTTAATATGAAAACTGATACTCATAATTATTGTACGTCACATTATACCATTAATATGCTCTGTAGTAATTGTGTTAATATGAAAACTAATATTCATAATTATTGTACGTCACGTTATACCATTAATATGCTCTGTAGTAATTGTGTTAATATGAAAACTAATACTCATAATTATTGTACGTCACGTTATACCATTAATATGCTCTGTAGTAATTGTGTTAATATGAAAACTGATACTCATAATTATTGTACGTCACGTTATACCATTAATATGCTCTGTAGTAATTGTCATTATGAAAACTGATATTCATAATTATTGTACGTACATTAATATGCTCTGTAGTAATTGTGTTAATATGAAAACTAATATTCATAATTATTGTACGTCACGTTATACCATTAATATGCTCTGTAGTAATTGTGTTAATATGAAAACTAATATTCATAATTATTGTACGTCACCTTATACCATTAATATGCTCTGTAATAATTGTGTTAATATGAAAACTAATATTCATAATTATTGTACGTCACGTTATACCATTAATATGTTCTGTAGTTATTGTGTTAATATGATAACTAATATTCATAATTATTGTACGTCACGTTATGCCATTAATATGCTCTGTAGTAATTGTGTTAATATGAAAACTGATACTCATAATTATTGTAACTTCTCATTATAAAAAGTCATTTTTAAGTAAAAATTAATACAAACTGATTTCATTCATTTCGTAACATTTTAGGTCATTTGACCTCTCGCGCTAAACTACCGTACTATCATGCGTTTTTGGTGTTCCACTGTGGTGATAAATCCATAAATCAACGTCTCATTTGACATGAAAACATTTCATAAGCAAACAGCCGTGTAATTTGGTTAGCGTGAGGTTAACCTCACCCAGTTGGAGGATCAAGCAACAATAGGAGAGCGTGAACACGTGAGGCAGGTCTGTGGTCTTTTAGATTGTTCATATTTTGATGGTGGAGCGCCTTCTGTTGGCAGGATTTTATCCCCACTTATAAATTATGTATGAACAGTAAGCTGTTGGTCAACCGGGGTGGAACGAAAACTAATCGTTTCCAAATGATACAAACGCAGAGTTTGAAGAGGGCATAACCGATAAAGTATTTAGAGGAAGGTCGCTTTATTGTAAAGTAACCCCGTGTCAAATAACGTACTTTCGTGAATTATACGCTTGGGTGAAAGCACCGTATCAGATGAACAGCACTCTAAGTTTGGTATGTTAACCTGTGCTGTGCTCTTCTTCTGTCGTTACCACGACAAAGAAAAGTGTGTAATATTTGATTTTCATACCGTATGGCTGGTGTGCACGATCACTTGACTATACTAGTCCAAAGATTTGTATGGAATAAAGAGTAGGTTAGAAAATCTCTACCTAGATGAACTGTAATATGTATCTACAGTCAGTATAAAATAAGATAACCTTTCAGTTTAGTGGCCACGTGGTTGTAGAGTAGTGTCTACAGTCAGTATAAAATAAGATAACCTTTCAGTTTAGTGGCCATGTGGTTGTAGAATAGTGTCTACAGTCAGTATAAAATAAGATTACCTTTCAGTTTAGTGGCCATGTGGTTGTAGAATAGTGTCTACAGTCAGTATAAAATAAGATTACCTTTCAGTTTAGTGGCCATGTGGTTGTAGAATAGTGTCTACAGTCAGTATAAAATAAGATTACCTTTCAGTTTAGTGGCTGTGTGGTTGTAGAATAGTGTCTACAGTCAGTATAAAATAATATTACCTTTCAGTTTAGTGGCCATGTGGTTGTAGAATAGTATCTACTGTCAGTATAAAATAAGATTACCTTTCAGTTTAGTGGCCATGTGGTTGTACAGTAGTGTCTACAGTCAGTATAAAATAAGATTACATTTCAGTTTAGTGAATAATTGATAGGTTGCTTTGTTATTCAAAACTAAATCCACCAACAGTTATATACAAACTAACGATTCCAGGAAAGACAGTAAAACTACAAGTGGGTGATTATCATGGCATGCTAGGACTTGTACTCAAAACGCTAACTTTGTAATATTACAATGAGTTGTAACTACAAGTGGGTGATTATCATGGCATGCTAGGACTTGTACTCAAAACGCTAACTTTGTAATATTACAGTGAGTTGTAACTACAAGTGGGTGATTATCATGGCATGCTAGGACTTGTACTCAAAACACTAACTTTGTAATATTACAATGAGTTGTAACTACAAGTGGGTGATTATCATGGCATGCTAGGACTTATACTCAAAACGCTAACTTTGTAATATTACAATGAGTTGTTACTACAAGTGGGTGATTATCATGGCATGCTAGGACTTGTACTCAAAACGCTAACTTTGTAATATTACAATGAGTTGTAACTACAAGTGGGTCGATTATCATGGCATGCTAGGACTTGTACTCAAAACGCTAACTTTGTAATATTACAATGAGTTGTAAATATTTCTTCAATAAAATTGTAACTAATATTCAATCTTTTTTAAGCATTTCTCAGAGTTACTACCATTTCTGTGATAACATGTTACAAGTCTGGCTTTTTCCTGTGATAATATAAATACTTCATTGTTTCTGTGTATTTGCTGTTAAGCAAGAGTAAACAAAAACAACATTAAAAGTCAAACTTTCGTCTTTAGAACTCAGTTCAGTTCATCTACAAACCTCAAAAACACGTAGCGGAGTGATTCGTGTAAATTGGCAAGTGTTTTTTCTTCCCTCAGGAAGTAAGCGGACTGATACGTCAGCTAGCTTTCATGTGTTTTCTAACGCTAACCCCAGGCGGACTGATACAGAAAACGTGAAAGAAGTGAACGTTTGCCAATACAATGGAATTTATATATATAGACGGAAGAGTATAGTTTTTAAATATTAGAATGCTTGAAACCCGTTTTTAGGATGTACGTTTGGAAAACTTGGTGACATTTGCAACTGAATTATACCTTTTAAAGACATCTTTAACAAAATTACGAAACAGTTCAACCTTTTACTGTCCTGCTGTAATTATCCTGGGTTATCATTATCTGTTTATTATAATGTACTGAATGAGTATCTGAATTTTAACCATCAATATACCTTTTTAATATTCATTCATGATGTATAGGATCACAAAATAACTGGAGTTTTTTGTTATCACAGTGTGTGGCACTGTTTTAAATATCATTAGATTTGAACAGCGTTTGTGGAGCTTCTTCATTTGTCGTCTGTTGATTCGTAAAGAAGAAAAAACGTGATTCTCAACCTTGTTACTTTTTCAACAGAGTAGGCGGTATTTGGCAATTTACCAACAGGACATTAAACTTCTCGTTGACCACCAATAATAACAACGACACCTGTTCCGACTCCCCCTCCCCCTCGACTAAGTTTTGTCGAGATACAGTTTGTTTTGTGATCGGTTGGTTCGAGAACTTTCATGAGCTGCTGAATGAAAATAGGAAGACATTTCAGCTTCTGTATTGAGGTCTGAAGAAGGAACCGCAAAGTTGTTAACAGTTTAGGGTGTTTGTTTAACCATCAGGCTTGTTTTGGCAGTGTGGAGACTCCCATGGTATTTTTATATTGTTGCTAGGAGTTTATTGATTTGTATATGTTGTTTTTGATTGTTAACAATTTAGGGTGTCTGTTTAACCACCAGGCTTGTTTTAGCAGTGTGGTTACTCCTGAGGTATGTTTATATTGTTGCTAGGAGTTTATTGATTTGTATATGTTGTTTTTGATTGTTAACAGTTTAGGGTGTCTGTTTAACCACCAGGCTTGTTTTAGCAGTGTGGATACTGCTGAGGTATTTTTATATTGTTGCCAGGAGTTGGTTGATTTATGTGTGTTTTCACCAGATTAGACTGTAAGGTAACCATACAAAATTACAGAATCATCTAGCGTGTTATTTAGGCCGAGGAATAAAGCTCATAAATGTAAGATCTTCAAGAAGATGGCTGTTAGGCCTAAATGTTTGTGATAGTATATCTAAAATTGTTTATTTTAGTTTCCATCTCAGATGTAAAATGTTGGTATTGTAAAAAAAAGTGTGACTTTTGGTTTTAAATATGAATGTTTTGGTGATACGTTCTGCTTGTTTAAAATTTCCAAGTGTGACTTTTGGTTTTAGATATGAATGTTTTGGTGATACGTTCTGCTTGTTTACAATTTCCAAGTGTGACTTTTGGTTTTAGATATGAATGTTTTGGTGACACGTTCTGCTTGTTTACAATTTCCAAGTGTGACTTTTGGTTTTAGACATGAATGTTTTGGTGATACGTTATGC
>NW_013669939.1:38092-47810 GCF_000517525.1 Limulus polyphemus
ATGTTTACAATTTCCAAGTGTGACTTTTGGTTTTAGACATGAATGTTTTGGTGATACGTTCTGCTTGTTTACAATTTCCAAGTTGACTTTTGGTTTTAGATATGAATGTTTTGGTGATACGTTATGCTTGTTTACAATTTCCAAGTGTGACTTTTGGTTTTAGACATGGATGTTTTGGTGATACGTTCTGCTTGTTTACAATTTCCAAGTGTGACTTTTGGTTTTAGATATGGATGTTTTGGTGATACGTTCTGCTACAGTCTGCTTTGTTTTTATCGTTCTGTAAACCTGAATAAAAAAAACAGCAGTGCGCGGATTCTTGTTGTCCCTGTATATAGGGGCAATGTTCTAAAACAACATGTTTGCCCAGTCTTACCACTACAAGTATCTTTCTTATATCTCGGTTGGAGACTGTCCCGGTACGACTCAGTTTTGCTTGTTTTGAGCTCCAGACTCCACCATTAGCGTCGCCACGAGGCGCCATCACTTACACCAGCTCCGCCCATGCACGTGGTTTTTTTCCGAGCCACGCGCTCGTTTGAAACAGCGGTGTTCTTTCTTTTACTTTTTTTTAACCTTGTTCATGCAAAGATAAAACAATGAACTGTTTGTACATAGAACAAACATTCCGTCAGCGGGAATATTAAACCAAATATTTACAGAGAATTTCACTATTGTTGGAAAACCAGTGATCTCCATCCATATCATAGTGTATGCATATTGTAAACCATGTAAAGTGTGTGTGTAATATACTACGGTCAACGAATATTAAAAAAACCTCTATATGCCCTACCCATAATTAAACAATATTATCGTGCTAATAGAACTCGAAACCAGTGAATTATTTATTAAATATAAACGTATATATTATAAAGAATACAAATGACCACATTTAAAATGCTATAATAAAACACGGCGTGAAACTTTAGTTGCCGCAATACTTAATATTTTAAAATTCCAATGGGGGAATGTTTCTGAAGTTCTAAAATTATTTTTGGAAATAATACGATATATACATTTTTCTATGCCCCCTGTCTGAGGACTTATAACGCTAAAATTCGGATTTTGATATTCTCAGTGGGCGCAGTACGGATAGCCAGCCCATTGTGTAGCTTTGCACTTAACAACAAATACTCCGCGGACTTACAACGCTAGAAACCGGGTTTTGATACCCGTAGTGGGCAGAGCACAGATAGCCCATTGAGTAGCTTAGCGTTTAACTTCAAATACACTTTTATAAACTAGCGGTATTCTGACTTTATTATTTATTTTCCAAATTGTAAATACGTCATGTTTCCAAGCTTCTCTGATAACTACTAAGGTTTCACCCAGTTTTTAACCGTTATGACATGTAACAAAAGAACGTGTCTACTGTAGAAAAGGTCCATTTATTTCCCAACACCTTCGTTAACAAACGCCTTTCTGGATAATTATTAAGAACTTTCATTGAAACTAAGCTAATTGTATAGATTACAAATACGTTTCTGCCAAACTAATGAGATGCATAATAATTATTCCTAAAATAGTTTTAATGTTTATTTGTAAATTACATTTCTAAGGTTAAGACAGTAAGTAAATTTAGTTATTACCCAAGCTAGACAGTGTTGACCAACGTAAATTATTGCCCAAACTAAACAGTGTTGACCAACGTACGTTATTACCCAAGCTAGACAGTGTTGACCAACGTAAATTATTGCCCAAACTAAACAGTGTTGACCAACGTAAATTATTGCCCAAACTAAAGTGTTGACCAACGTACGTTATTACCCAAGCTAGACAGTGTTGACCAACGTAAATTATTGCCCAAACTAAAAAGTGTTGACCAACGTACGTTATTGCCCAAACTAAACAGTGTTGACCAACATCAGGTTGAACTAAATGTCCATATTTACATGAAGTTTCGAGGACACGCATTGACCTTGTAGTAGAGCTCTCGATTTCGGAGTGGGCGAGCCGAGTTCGAATCCATGCGATACCATATAATATATTTCCGCACTTTAAACTATGAGTGCGTTATAAAAGTGATAGTTAATCCATTGGCGTGGGCGGTATGGTGCTGATGACTCCATGTGGTCAGTAGTTCAAAACGTGAACGGTGGCATAAAACAAAAAAATACGACGTTTCTCGTCCTTTGATAAGCAGTTTCTTGACTTTCTTCTCGTACTCTTTAAAATAGTTATCATCTTTTCATTCTCTACAGAATAAATAGTCATTTCGTTCAGCTTATCGCCTGTCCAGTCTTACACAGGGTGTTCAGAAAAAAATAAACTTCTTAGAATTAAACAAAACAAGAAACGACCGTTATTAATATGTAAGTGTCCACCAAGCTTTTTATCATTCAAGTAGCGGCTGATTTAGTAAACGACCGTTATTAATATGTAAGTAGAGAAATGTAAGTGTCCACCAAGCTTTTTATCATTCAAGTAGCGGCTGATTTAGTGTTGTTGTTTTTTCTTGGAATTGTTCCAAATATGTTAATAAATATTGAAACCAAAGCAAATAGAGAACTTTCTGGATTAAAAATACAAAGTTAATATTTCATACATCACAAACTAGTCTTTTTGTTTAGTTAAATAGAAAGATGATTGTCATGGAGGTCAGGGTGAAACTATCAGCTTTATCTTATGTTGTGGTCAAGATATGTGTTGCTCCTTTAAACCAGCACGTGGATATTGTGTTGCTTCTTAAGGCATTGTTAATACCTGAAGACGATGTCGTTCCATGAGCTTTATCTAATGTTGTAATTTAACCATCAAAGTGTTTCTACACAGGACAAATGTATCATAACATTTTGTAAATGTAATCAAGAGTGATGACGTTTAGCTCAAGTAAAAGTTTAAAAAATATATATATATTTTTTTGTAATTTTCGTTGTTGTTTTCAGCTTTGAAAGCGTTTAGACGTTATTTAGTTATGTCCGGGCGTGTTAATAATCCCTGCCATATAAACGTGTACATAACTTAAATAATATTTTTTTATAATTTAAAACATTACTAAACCAGATTCATCACGTCATAACAACTGATGATATAAAGAGAGCCTAGACCTCTACTTTGTTGTATCGGGGTTGGCCTGGCGAGCCTTGGTATTGTCGGAAAAGGCCTTCTTGGCTGTGGATAAGGCAGATATAATGTGGTTGATATATCATTCGTTGCTTTCACTTGTTAGTTCTTGGAATAGATAATGTAAATTATTACATTTAAGTTATTATTGAGCTAACACTTGTTTTTTATATATCACAGAATATTAGATCGTGGTTAAACGCAAATTTCACGAGTGCAAAAATTCAGATTTCTTTAACTAGGAGTTTGTTGACCAATTATAGAGTTTAAACATTATAAACTTCCCCCAATGTTTAAACAGTAGTGCTGAACGGGGAAGTTTATAATGTTTAAACAGTAGTGTTGAACGGGGAAGTTTATAATGTTTAAACAGTAGTGTTGAAAAAACTGTAATATTTCACTTGTTGATTTCCAGAGTTCACGGACCCGTGTAATAAGTTTGTGATTTGGTAGGACTGTAATATTTCACTTGTTGATTTCTTAGTTTGGGATTTGGTAAGACTAAAATCAAGAATGTGCACGTGCTCCAAGAGGAAAACGTCTTGCGCGTAATTCCGCGATTGTTTCAACGTTTTCACTGAGAATGATATAAATTATGTCATTCGATTTAAGTATCCGGAGAGCAGATTAGCAAATTTTACCGCCAAAACAGTAGTGTTGAACAGGGAAGTTTATAATGTTTAAACAGTAGTGTTGAACGGGGAAGTTTATAATGTTTAAACAGTAGTGCTGAACGGGGAAGGTTATAATGTTTAAACAGTAGTGTTGGACGGTAAAGTTTATACCAAATCACAAACTTATTACACGGGTCCGTGAACTCTAGAAATCAACAAGTGAAATATTACAGTCTTACCAAATCACAAACTTATTACACGGGTCCGTGAACTCTAGAAATCAACAAGTGAAATATTACAGTCTTACCAAATCACAAACTTATTACACGGGTCTGTGAACTCTAGAAATCAACAAGTGAAATAGTACAGTCTTACCAAATCAAACTTATTACATGGGTTCTTGAGCTAAAAAAGTCAACAAGTGAAATAAATACTTCATCGAAGAAATATAGCTTGACTCAAGTAGAGCCGAAAGGTTTACGTGTTGTCAGGATGTCCTATATATTTTTAGAATCAAAGTTTAGGCTTAGTCTAATACATGACGAGGAAGAGCTAAGGGTTTTACTAGAACAGAAAATACACAGACCTTTTACTCAGAAACTGTTGGCTATGGGCCAAGGACAACGCCTCTGTATGTAATTCTCGTAAACTCTCATAGTTGTGGTAACTAGTGTTAAGCTTCATAAACTTTCGTCGTTATGGCAACCTCCAACCGTACCCTGGTGGGGAAGGAGCAATTATTATTATTCTTTATCCAATTTATATCAGATAACCGTTTACTCACTTTAGTCTGTTTGTATCAACCTAAATTACAGGTTTTTCACAGGTAAACAGTTAATTAGCTTAGCCTCAGCAGACATCTATTTCATCCTCACCATATGGGAAAAAACATATTATGGCGAATGATAATAGGGACCGGAAATTTGTTTAACGAAGTGAAATTGACACCATGGATTTTTGCAACGGATATCCACGTGCTTTAAAATGTTCGTTTATCTTTGGTTGAGGGGGGTCGTGTGGGAACTGACTTATCGCAGATACCTCAAGAGAAAACACGAAATCAGAAATGACTTTGGACCCAGAGGGATGATAACTTCAGTGTGTCCATCTTAGACAGTGTGTTAAGATCTGTCAACAGAGAGGGTAAAGATGAAGCTGACTTTTAATACACAACATTTTACGTTTGATAGACAAGTTTCAACACGGAATGGAAGATGAGCATCAGAAGCTTATCTCTTTAGCGTAGTGTTAATTTATGTGTTCTTCTTCTATTCTAGTTAGCAGGCGTGGAATTAAATATCTTTTTGGAATCTTCTTTATGAGACTTTTGTTATTTATTTATACCTGAAATTGTAATACTTTGTGTCGGAAAGGAGCATTACTGTTATACTTAGGGTTAACCAAACTTTATAAGAGCAGTGTTAATGATTTTGTTACCTCCTAAATCTGATGGGCATGATTACACACTATTGATCTGTGTCCGTTCTAGCGAACTTCTTAGACACTCCTCTGTTTACGGACATCGGCGCCGAGACCACTGGTCAAAGGTACAAAAGTCTTTTGAAGCTGTGTCGGTGGACTTGGCAGGCACGGAGTCAGTTGATTTGTTGTGATTCCAGTTTCTTCAGTTATATTTCTCATGAAAACAAACGTTAATTTCAAAGTTTTCTAGAACTTTGTGACCTTTTGGCTTTGAAGTACCGTCTGTTTCAGATCCTTGTGTGCCATCTTTTAGCGGTGTCAAGACATATGGCCACTTTCATGACAGCGGCTTGGAGGATTCACCTTGGTGATGAGGATGTCAGAGGGTTGGGAATTCATTGTGGAGAAATATGTGGGTGTTGAACTTATCGTGTATGATACAATAGATTGAATTTGCTGCAACAATCGACTGTATTAATCTATTTAAATGGTTCTCATAATGCAGACTTACAACGCTAAAATCCTGGATTCGATTCCCTGCGGTGGACGGGGCTTTACCCTGAAACAAGCTAACAAGCAAAGCGCACTTAAGCCTCTATAAAGTAATATAGTATTACAAAATTGCTGTAGCTGTATTGTCCTAGTCTGTTGTGCTCTGTAGACACGTTGTTCCTCTTCTACCAGCTGACAAAGTAATCTAGATAACACAACGAATTCCTTCCGTTTTCAACTGAACTGCATAAAATTCTTAGAAGGTTATCTACATAGTAGATTTTTTGAAGATGGTCGATTCTCATCAAACTATCTTCTCCGGACTTAAGCCTTTTGTCTTATTTTGTGTAACCATTAACATGGACCTTCATAGATAACTGGCATAAGGGTCAGAAAACGTGTCTGATTTGTGTAACCATTCACATAGATCTTTAAACAAGTAGCATAAGAATCACGTGATAGTGCCCGATGCGTCTTTGTTATACATGGTTGTGTATGTAGGTTTATGCAACTGTATCACGTGATAGTGCCTGATGCGTCTTTGCTATACACGGTTGTGTATGTATGTTTATGCAACTGTATCACGTGATAGTGCCCGATGCGTCTTTGCTATACATGGTTGTGTATGTAGGTTTATGCAACTGTATCACGTGATAGTGCCTGATGCGTCTTTGCTATACATGGTTGTATATGTAGGTTTATGCAACTGTATCACGTGGTAGTGCCTGATGCGTCTTTGCTATACATGGGTGTGTATGTAGCTTTATGCAACTGTGCATTTATTCTGCCTTATAGATACTAACTAAACTTGGTCAACTTCTACTCCTGGTTGTTGTGCTTAGGGTTCGTTACCAGTTCAGGCGATTGAGATAACAAAAGACACAGCTTTGTTGTCGTTAGTTTCTAAGCTTGACCAAACGTTAAAGACCAGTGAAGCAGTGGTCAAAACGATTATAATGTTCTATTGCAATCAGCTGGTTTAAACTTTGGGTAAGTAAAAGTTACGTCGAGGTCAAAGTAGTTGTTTCCGAACTTGTTGTTGCCCGAAACACTTTCCACAATGAATTTTTTTCTTACACACGTGATTAGCTTCTTTATATGTATTGCTTTTATTCTCCCAGACTCAGCCTTTTAAAGTTTGTTGTATAACTTGAATAGATGTTAAGTTTACTTAACACAAAGCTACTCGAGGGCTATCAGCGTTAGCCGTCCCTACAGCTAGTCAACACCACCCACTGCCAACTCTTGGTCTACTTTTCACAAACGAATAATGGGATTGACCGTCACATTATAACGCTTCTACGGCTGAAAAGGCGAGCATATTCGGTGACGGGATTCGAACCCGTGAACCGCAGATTGCGAGTTGAGTGACCTAAACACCAGGCTGTGTGGCTATTAAGAAGTCGGAGTTTAAACTAAAAAGTTACACGAATGTCAGAATCGTCATTGTTTTCATATTGTGAAATATAATTACGACATCGTATTTCCTCTTGTAGTATAGAAACAAGATAACTTCTAGTTCTTCTTCACTTCAAGTTAGCACATTTTTTCTGTGTACGTACTTATATTAAGGAACCAGTATATAAGGCTAACCTTGGATACCGTATTTACTTTTCAAAATGTTAACATATCCATCTGTGTGTTTGAGGTAATAAAACTAGACAAACCGAAGTGGTAGACCCCACTCGACACCGTGGGGAAGTGGGCTTGTCATGAGCTCAACCCTACATTTCACTTGATTATCTAATCACGCCCGAAAATAGAAGTAAGTATGTACTCCCAAAACGTTGCTGGAACAAAGGTGTTGGCGATCTTTAAGAGTTTCTTAGTTTAAGGAATAGCACGGGTAAGTGAGAAACCCATCCGCCATCCCTGAGCGCTATGTAGTGTATATACATTTCCATATAAAAACAACAACTAATGTTACTACAATAATGTACTAGAACAGCCTCACTAATGTTACTACAATAATGTACTGGAACAGCCTCACTAATGTTACTACAATAATGTACTGGAACAGCCTCACTAATGTTACTACAATAATGTACTGGAACAGCCTCACTAATGTTACTACAATAATGTACTGGAACAGCCTCACTAATGTTAATACAATAGGGTTTTCTGATGTACTTTGTTCAACAGACTCTTAGTTGTACTGTTTTCTCTTCGTTTTTGACCCTGTTAATGTAGGAAGTCTGGAACTCTTTTATAAACGACCTTTTATATGCTGCATGGTAGCTTTAGTTCTGGATGTAAGTGGGCCGTTTCGTTTCCACCTTGTTTGAAAGCTCTCTGTAGACCATTATATCTGATTAGTTGCTTGTTCTTCTGAGCTGTTCAATAACGTATTATTATTTTTAATGTATCTTACACGTGTGTACATGAAGGTTCCACAGTTCCTGTAAAGTTACATTACGTGGGCAACATTGGCTTCACTTTAGAACAAAAACTTAGTAATACTTGGCGCTATCGAACATTGGCTTCACTTTAGAACAAAAACTTCGTAACACTTGGCGCTAGTTTTTGTTCTAAAGTGAAGCCAATGTTCGATAGCGCCAAGTGTTACTAAGTTTTGTTCTAAAGTGAAGCCAATGTTCGGTTAGTTACACTTGGCGCTATCGAACATTGGCTTCACTTTAGAACAAAAACTTCGTAACACTTGGCGCTATCGAACAATCACGAAATTCTTGACCTTTCGTTGTGAGTTCTACCTGTACAACAAATGTGTTATTATTACACGCGAATAATATAGTTAAAACCTTATGGTTTTAGATGAACCACCTGCCTTGTGTGTATGGTTTTTATTCTTTCAGAGATTTATTCCTAAACAGTTCAGCTGATAGTTGTAGAGGTCATTCACCAGAGACTAAGGTGAGGATATACAGACATGTTTTATTTTCTTCGCATATTAAAACAGTATTGCTATCTGCGCTACGTCTTTCCACGATTTTTCAAAACATCACCCCCCCCCCCCCCGGAAGAAGTGGTAATATGTCATCAACGTAATATCAAGGGTATTTTTACACTAGAAGATGGTCAACCGAGTGAGATCTTCCTTTCTCATCAACTGTTGAAGGGTCACTCGCGAAAAAAAGACTATTAAAAAGGTATTCTACGTACTGTTTTTCTGAGTTCTCGATGTCTTAATACTAGGACATGAATCAACGGGTTTTAAGATTACAATAGTGACTGAACAATCTAGTTATTACACTTGTATTGAAATACCATTATTAGATATCAATCTTAATTGTATAGAATATACAGTTATTAAATATTACCCGGATATGAATTACTTTTAGTAGGAACAAAGGCTTAGCACAGTTGTGAGATAGCATTGGTTTAGTGTTTTTCAGTTGTTCACACATTACTACGGATTACGTTTAGTTTGAACAAAGGCTTAACGCAGCTCTAAAATAACATTATTAGTGTATTTCAATTGTTCATATATCGAAACGGTTGCGAAAGGTGTTAAATCTAGAAGAAAGGTAGTTTTTCTTTCTTTCTGCTATGTCGTTAGAACCTAGTCTCTGTAAGACATGTCGTAGGACGGGACCTTCCCGTATGTCAACAAATCTTCGTTGGCTATTCATCTTTTCTGATGCCAAAAGGTTATGTTAACTCTTCATGAATTCCTAGGCTGTGGTTTGAGAGAAAGAGATAATTTAATTGTAAATAAAACATTCAACCTTTGAGGACAAGCTTTATCATACGAAAAATAAACATGGGACAAAAGCTTAAATATGTAACCTCATGTTTTCCCAGTTTTCATGTTAATGTTGGTCCTGCATCCACGATCCGTTGGTATATGAAATGAGTCAGCCAAGTTAGTGTGTAACTTTGTATCATTGTAACTTACACTGGTGTAAGTTTATTTGCTAGATTTCAAGGAAGTGGCCAGGTAACACAGTACAGTTTGTAGACATTGGTTTGGGGTTGCTAGCTGTCAAGGAAGTGGCGAGGTAGCACAGTACACTTTGTAGACATTGGTTTGGGAGTTGCTAGCTGTCAAGGAAGTGACGAGGTAACACAGTACACTTTGTAGACATTGGTTTGGGGGTTGCTAGCTGTTAAGTTCATATGATTACAGTTGATGATCATACACTGTTATTTAGGTATCATTCATATGG
>NW_013669939.1:48810-63161 GCF_000517525.1 Limulus polyphemus
TGACAATCCCTTACTGTTATTGAGGGGACCGTTTTAGCACTGCAGGAAAGGTTATTTTTTTTGCTTGCCTTTTAATGCATTTTCAATACACAGGAATATTAACACTAGCGTTTTTTGGCTCAATACAGGTATTTATTATTACATTAGTTGTTCGTCTTTACTATATTTGTTTATTTTACTTCCATTGTTCAATTTGTTTACACTCATTATTGGTCTTTACTCTTATTGTCTCTTCCCCAGTAGTTCAGCGGCAGGTCCGTAGGCTTATAATGCTAAAATCCTCGTTTCAATAATTGTGCTGGGCATAGCATAGATTGTCCATTGTATAGCTTTGTGCTTCTTGACGGTCGTGCTTACCCAGATTTTTTATATATAAAAAGAATATTACTTGTGTAATGTTATATAGAAATCGCGTCACCAATATCACTTGTGTAATGTTATTTACAAATCGCGTCACCAGTATAACTTGTGTAATGTTATATAGAAATCGCGTCACCAATATCACTTGTGTAATGTTATATAGAAATCGCGTCACCAATATCACTTGTGTAATGTTATATAGAAATCGCGTCACCAATATCACTTGTGTAATGTTATTTACAAATCGCGTCACCGATATCACTTGTGTAATGTTATTTACAAATCGCGTCACCAATATCACTTGCGTAATGTTATTTACAAATCGCGTCACCAATATCACTGGCGTAATGTTATTTACAAATTGCGTCACCAATATGACTTGTGTAATGTTATTTACAAATCGCGTCACCAATATAACTTGTGTAATGTTATTTACAAATCGCGTCACCAATATAACTTGTGTAATGTTATTTACAAATCGCGTCACCGATGTCACTTGTGTAATGTTATTTACAAATCGCGTCACCAATATCACTTGTGTAATGTTATTTACAAATCGCGTCACCAGTATAACTTGTGTAATGTTATTTACAAATCGCGTCACCAATATAACTTCTGTTTCGATGGCGATAATTAGTAAGATCTCCTGATGATGAAGTTCTATCGACTTCACCTCTAGCTTCCAATTCTATTAGTCAAATAAAGAAAATACTAAAACTCCTCAGTTCGGTAGAGTTGTGCCGTAAATGATACAATGTTAACTCTAACATAACAAGGCACGGTGTACTACTAGTGACTTGTATCGTGTGGTGTTTCAACCACAGTGTACTACTAGTGACTTGTATAGTGTGGTGTTTCAACCACAGTGTACTACTAGTGACTTGTATAGTGTGGTGTTTCAACCACAGTGTACTACTAGTGACTTGTATAGTGTGGTGTTTCAACCACAGTGTACTACTAGTGACTTGTATAGTGTGGTGTTTCAACCACAGTGTACTACTAGTGACTTGTATCGTGTGGTGTTTCAACCACAGTGTACTGCTAGTGATTTGTATCGTGTGGTGTTTCACTGAGATTGATCTGAGATGTTCGGTCATTTCTTTCTTGATTTTACTATTCTGTATGCTAATGTTTATTAATGAATGGTATACCGATGTAACGAATGTCGTTGTAAAGTCTTCTAAAGATCACTACCGAAAAAAGCGTACATTGAAACGATGAAGACAGTTTTGCAACTTCACAAAAATACCACAGCCCTTAAACTAAGATAATCACAGATATTCTGTGACAATTAGAAGCAGGTGACTGGCCAAGTGTGACTCTATCTGCAGTGTCTCAGTTGCATGGTACGTCTTACCGATTTCAATCCCCTGGATATTGAAGAAATGATAAAAATGTATAATAGCTCCCGAGGTACAACTTTTGGTTGTTCAGTGATGTAAATCTGCTCTTTTTTTATCACAAAACCCGTCCCAAGTAGTTAGATTTTAGGAACGATGATCCTTGGAGGATATCTTTCCAGATTTCTTCAATTCTTTACGTCTGTACTCGTTTTTATTCAACTGTCTGCCTTTCTCACGTTGGAGAAAGAAGACTAGCTTAGTGGTTCTTGTACTTGATAGAGAAGTTAATAAAAATAATTATAAATACATAATAGTTGTTAAAAATAAAACAAGTGGTATTATTGATTCGAACCTTAAATGATTACATATGACTGACATATTCTTCTACCAACTGTTAATAAAGTGTCTAGGTTTTAACTTGAAACTGGATATGACAGGTGTAGTATGACTGACATATTCTTCTAACAGCTGTTAATAAAGTGTCTAGGTTTTAACATGAAACTGGATACGACAGATGTATTATGGCTGACATATTCTTCTAACAACTGTTAATAAAGTGTCTAGGTTTTTACCCTGAAACTGGATACGACAAGTGTAGTATGACTGACATATTCTTCTACCAACTGTTAATAAAGTGTCTAGGTTTTAACATGAAACTGGATACGACAGGTGTAGTATGACTGACATATTCTTCTAACAACTGTTAATAAAGTGTCTAGGTTTCAACATGAAACTGGATATGACAGGTGTAGTATGACTGACATATTCTTCTAACAACTGTTAATAAAGTGTCTAGGTTTCAACATGAAACTGGATATGACAGGTGTAGTATGACTGACATATTCTTCTACCAACTGTTAATAAAGTGTCTAGGTTTTAACATGAAACTGGATACGACAGGTGTATTATGGCTGACATATTCTTCTAACATGAAACTGGATGTTTTTGTCTAGGTTTTAACATGAAACTGGATACGACAGGTGTATTATGGCTGACATATTCTTCTAACAACTGTTAATAAAGTGTCTAGGTTTTTAGGTTTTGTGTCGCAGTTCACTAATGGGTGATATGAAAAGTAAATACATTATTTTGGCCCCATCTTTACTGATATACTTTATTTTAACGTTTGTCGTCATTACCCTACAACCAGGATTCAGGTTTTAATCTTGAAGGCCAGTATCCAAACTGGCTAATTAAAAGTTGCCAAACCATTGAGTTTAAGTAGCCAAAGGTTTCCAGGTTGGCTCTGTGGTAGAGCTCTAGATTTCAGAGGTGGCGAGTCGGATTTGAATCCGTGCGATACCACTAAATAATTTTAGACTGTGATTGCGTTATAAAAGCAGCAGTCAATCCCTTAATGAGGGTAATAGGATGCTGCTGATTGGCTTGCCTTCTCTCTTATCCCTGCTCAGTAAACCGGAATAAGGAAAGGGAGCAAGTAGCTTTTCACAAAAATCTAAAGTAGTATACAACATATCGAAACGTATGTCACAAAAGGAATAATGTTTTTTAATCGAAAATAACAAAACTATTAAAGCACGTGGATACAGATGTCTGTTTCTTTCTACATAAAGCAAAGGTGTAAGAATAGTGTACATCGTGTGGGAGAATTCCGGAGTCATGTGACAAGAAGTACAATTATTGTTTGTTGTGTACATGCGCAGTTGCCGCGAATCGTGCCAAATTCGGAACTCTGCGCCATATACCGTAATCGTGTTTTTGAAATAATGATCAGCAATAGTTAATAATATATATCTTAAAAACAAGGGTTAGTAAAGATCAGTGGATGTTATTCATTTAATAATGGAAAACAACAAAACTACTGCTGAACCATTTTCTGTCACTTACACATACCTCAAGATTTGTTTGGTGACGTTTTAGGCACCATTATCTTGAGTAGATTCGTAAACACCCAGACTTTATCACTGTTTGTCTGGTCTGTGGTAATCATGTGTGATACAGCTGTATAACGTTTGAAATTAATTCGCGAATGTTCAGTCTCCGTTGTATTTATTTTATCGTCATTTTTGTCATTAGCCACGGTGACGAACGGAAAGTATGTTGGTTACACCAGTACGCAAATTTTCATTTAAACAAAGATCTTGAAGTTTTTGAAACGTCACGATGAAAAGTCGATACTCAATGAAAGATTAGTTTTCTATATAAAGCCTTCCTTTCGTTGAGTTTCAAATATGCAAGTTAATGAGTGGGCCTAATTTGTTTAGTTGAATGTTCTTCATGAACGGAATCCTTCACAGAAGACTGCGTTCATCGTTACAATTAGACGAGTATCTAACACTCATCGAATGTTTCCACCAAACACTTGAATTTGCTGACGTCTTAATTCTTTATCCTGTAAACATTAGATATTTTCAATGGCGGTATTGTCTAGGTAAACGAAAACAAACAAACTTTAATCTAGATTATAGAGTTAAAATACGTATTTGTGGACTTTATGATGTGGAGATGGTTGAGATATACTTACTAAGTAAGCTAGGTACTTAGAGAGAAACTAAAAATCAACCTGGTCATTAGTATAACTAATTAAATATATTCTTATTACGTTTCTACTTCTAAAGATTAGAATACATTGTTTCATTAGTTGGAAAGCCTCGCTGTTTTCGGTCATAATCCCAATAATATATCACGAGCTTGGGAGACTTGGGTTAGTCTTAAGTGCGTGTATTAAAGCTAACAAACCATAAAACTTTTGATTATAAAAGTATCCTGATAAAAAATGAATTAAAAACTAATAACAGTCGCTATACTAAGTAGTATAACAAATAGTGTTACTTAAATATACATAGTCGTGCGTGAGATCAGTATGAACAGCATCCTTCTTCAATTTTTCCAAATCCTATCCAGTGCAATTACTGATCTAAAGGTGTCATAAAAAAAATATGTGAACATGTATTTTTTGTTATAAACTTCGAATTCATTCATTATTATCTTGAATTTAGTTATCAAAAACCAGAACGTCTCGTCGATGTTCTACGTTACTATTAATCCTATCATCTTTTTGAGTTAGGAAAACACTAGGACTCATGCGCAGAATCACTAAAAATGTTAAAACTATCTACCTATGAAAGAGTAATAGTAGTTTTTTAACCGCGGCCTTTTATGGATCCCATGGTCTCTTCATGAGTGACTGTTATCTGTGGTATTTTGGTGTGAAAATTAACGAGTTTCACATTCATGAGTGACTGTTATCCTGTGGTCTTTTGGTGTGAAAATTAATTTTCACACCAAAATACCACAGGTTAACAGTCACTCATGAATGTGAAACTCGTTAATTTTCACACCAAAATACCACAGGATAACAGTCACTCATGAACGTGAAACTCGTTAATTTTCACACCAAAATACCACAACATAACAGTCACTTATGAACGTGAAACTCGTTAACGAGTTTTACAAACTCATACTTAGGTAGTCAGTCACACACACCATTCTCTTCCCTGTGATATCAGGGCCGTAGCCTATGGGGGGAACTGCCCCCTGAAATTGCAGTGCAAAAAAGCTTACACATTCTAAATAATGATATAACATAAAATATAACTAACAGTTACAAGAATTGTGTGTGTGTGTGCGCGTGTAATGATACTGATAATTTTAAAGATATTTATAACTTCGCCCTGTTAAGCCTTTCTTAAGTTTTTGTGAATGTTGCCCCCCTCCATGTAAAGTTGTGGAGGCTATAGTCCTGGATATTCGAAGTTTTCAATGTTAAGAGGACGTTAACATGTCAGCACAATAAACCCATCAAATTTTAAATCTTATGAGAACTTAGAAATGTCTTTCAAAAGCGTATTAATTAACAGTTCCTGTTTTTTTTTGTTTTGTTTTTCAAAACTTGAACAAACATTTGACGCAGTCACGTGGCCTACCGAATCCAATCAAACAGGGCAACATTCTTTTACCTACTATATGAATGTCACGTCCTCTCAAAGATGTGACATTAGACGAATTGATGATCCTTGTTGGGGATCTTATTTATCGTTGAGATATTCACGTAGAAGCTCATGGTGGTAAATTCCTATGCCTTGGGGGATTTTCACGTAGAATAACTCGTAGTTGTACACTGTTTCATCTTCATGCATGAATGAGATTTCTAAGAAATTGATAACTATTTTCGCACACAAAGGTTAAAGCTTTATTTTTAAGACTGTATTTATTAGATAGTCGCCTATACGTTTAAGCAATGGAGCAATAACATTTGAAAGCCAAATCACACCTTTCTCGGAAGAATGTTAGTTAAGTTATTCTGAATTTGCTGCTTTATTCTGTCGTTAAAACTGATATTGGCAAGTCTAACTTTAGAATTACCGGTGGGATAAATCGCATGTTTAAACACGTTTTCTATTCTCAATAATGTATGCGCCATAGTGCACGAGGATTCGTTACTTTGCTGGTTAATCTGACGAATAATAATCTCTAGACAAACACACCATGAATATTGTAATTAGATTAGAGTTCCCCCTGTATTTTACATAAATGCCGAATGTCTTTTTTTGTCATTTATTTCCACAATATATCAGTCAAAAAAATAAAGTTATTCAATAATGTGAACTCGACTGGTAGCTAACGGTATAAAAACAACTTGGTTCCGTCTTTGGAACTTCAAAAAATAGTGCTACTGTTACACATATACTAATACTAAAGCACAAAGTGTACCTGTTAAAGACATATAAAAAAAAATACCTGATTTTATGAGAAGCCATCAAGGCCATTACATATTGGTTCAACGCATTGCCGAACCAGCCAATGATAACCTAGATTTCAATCACGTGATATCTCTCAACGCATTACATCAACGCGTTATGGAACTGTAGATAGGAATTGACTCAATGCATTGTCGAAATATCGAACAATAAATAATTATGACAGTCTTATTGGCCATCTCGACAACGCCTTGAGTTAGTATGTTATTTCTCTTTTGGCTACTGATTTACACTGCCATAACGTGTTGATTCAATACGTTATGGCCCTGTAAAAGGTAGCCAGTGCGGCCATAACACTTTGATTCAATGAATAGCCGAATGTCAACAACTCATGAAGTCAATATACATTATGGCCCCGATGATTTGTCAAAAGTGAAACATTACTCTGCTGGTTATATATTTCAGTATCGTGAAGGAGTCCGTGTTTTAGTTTAAATGTTTTGGAGTCCGTGTTTTAGTTTAAATGTTCTGGAGTTCGTGTTTTAGTTTGAATATTTTGGAGTTCGTGTTTTAGTTGAAGGAGTTAGTGTTTTAGTTTGAATATTTTGGAGTTCATGTTTTAGTTGAAGGAGTTCGTGTTTTAGTTTGAATATTTTGGAGTTCATATTTTAGTTGAAGGAGTTCGTGTTTTAGTTTGAATATGTTGGAGTACGGGTTTTAGTTTGAATATTTTGTTAAGATTGAATAATGTAAAACGAGTTAATGTAACATGTTAAACAAGTAAAACGAGTTAATGTAACATGTTAAACAAGTAAAACGTGTTTAATGTAACATGTTAAACAAGTAAAACGTGTTTAATGTAACATGTTAAACAAGTAAAACGAGTTAATGTAATATGTTAAACAAGTAAAACGAGTTAATGTAACATGTTAAACAAGTAAAACGAGTTAATGTAATATGTTAAACAAGTAAAACGTGTTAATGTAAATGTTAAACAAGTAAAACGTGTTAATGTAACATGTTAAACAAGTAAAACGAGTTAATGTAACATGTTAAACAAGTAAAACGAGTTAATGTAATATGTTAAACAAGTAAAACGTGTTAGTGTAACATGTTAAACAAGTAAAACGAGTTAGTGTAACATGTTAAACAAGTAAAACGTGTTAATGTAACATGTTAAACAAGTAAAACGAGTTAATGTAATATGTTAAACAAGTAAAACGAGTTAATGTAACATGTTAAACAAGTAAAACGTGTTAATGTAATATGTTAAACAAGTAAAACGTGTTAATATAGCATGTTAAACAAGTAAAACGTGTTAATGTAACATGTTAAACAAGTAAAACGCGTTAATGTAACATGTTAAACAAGTAAAACGCGTTAATGTAACATGTTAAACAAGTAAAACGCGTTAATGTAACATGTTAAACAAGTACAACGTGTTAATGTAACATGTTAAACAAGTAAAACGTGTTAATATAGCATGTTAAACAAGTAAAACGTGTTAATGTAACATGTTAAACAAGTAAAACAATCAGATTACCAAAATAAATATTTTATTCGCATTGTTTATATAGTGAATTTTAGGTGGCGTCGCTGTGTAATATTTGAATGAAACTTGTTCTTAAATGACGTGGAAATAGATAGGTTAAGAAGTTTTCGCTGACTTTATATGGGGGAGGATAAGTTACATCGAATTTCATGTTAGAGACAATATTAACGGCCTTTTCATATTTCGTACGCACGTAACCCTCCTGTGCAAACAAACTTTTCACCTACGTTATCGCTACGGATACATTAAGACTGCATTCGTAAAAGACATTTTTAGAACAAAGTCAAATCATGTACGATTATTCCATTAAGAAAAGTCAAATTTTCAGTTTCAGTTTTTTTGTTTTCGAAACTTCTTTCAACCAATCAACCGTCAATTCACCCGGGATCGAGAATACCTCCTTGTTTACACATGCTAATTGTACTTCAGTGTTGGGATGGCTTTTCCCTCTGAAGAAAAAATATTATATTCTTTAGGAAAACCGCTCCTCCCACCCTTAGAATTCCACTCCCCTGGGGCGAGAGTACAGATATATACAAGAGTATTTACTTTCAGTTGTCAGGGCGACGAATGACTTCCCCGTGCGGGAGGGAAGTCAGATAGGTGCGCGAACTTCACCTTTTTTTTATTGTATAATGGTACAAATTTAATTTTATCTATAACTTTGATTCAGTGGTTCAGGACCCACTGGAGTTGCTGTATTAACTGAACTTCTCGTGATTTAATACTCCAGTGTTCAGGACCCACTGGAGTTGTTGTATTAACTGAACTTCTCGTGATTTAGTACTCCAGTGTAAACTTGTTATTCCTATTAGACTAGCACGTGTTACTATAACCTGAATGTTAACAAGATTAGGTTGAATCATATATAGTTTTTATCAGTGGCTAAATAGTGACCATCGCTATGCATCCACAGGGTTCGTTTTCCTCTTAGGCCGTCAGTATTTATCAGTCATGCGCACAAACACCCGGCACCTAATTGTGTCTTCTTTCAACACATATATACACTTGTGTAGATAATGGTGCCAGCTGACCTTGGCCGGTGTGAAATTGGTAATTGTCTGCTGTACTGTTAGTGTGGGCTTGAAAACTGGTTGCGCGTGAAGACGGATGAACCCATTCTACGCTCGTATCAAACGATATTACTCTCGATGTCAATAACTACCTCCCATTGTCTCAATGTGCTTTACAAATATTTATTCTTCACATTTAGAATGATGTGTTTTTTTTACACACACCCTACACAATTAAAGATTTTTACGTCTGTGTTCGATTACTATGACAAAGTTGATAATAAACTACTCATATGCGAAACCAATGTATTTGGTATTTTTACTAACGTGTTTTTAACCTTCTAAACGCATTTTTTCTATGAAATATTTTATCAACACTTAAATGCCTTTTTCTACCGAGTGTTTTGTTACCATCCAAATGTCGTTTCCTACTGTGTTTTGTTACCATCTAAGTGCCATTTTCTACCGAGTGTGTTTTGTTACCATCTAAGTGCCATTTTCTACCGAGTGTGTTTTGTTACCATCTAAATGTCCCCTTTTCTACCGAGTGTGTTTTGTTACCATCTAAATGCCCCTTTTCTATTGAGTGTGTTTTGTTACCATCTAAATGCCCCCTTTCACCGAGTGAGTTTTGTTACCATCTAAGTGCCATTTCCTACCGAGTGTGTTTTGTTACCATCTGAATGCCCCATTTCACCAAGTGTGTTTTGTTACCATCTAAATGCCCCTTTCACCGAGTGTATTTTGTTACCATCTAAGTGCCCCCTTTTCTATTGAGTGTGTTTTGTTACCATCTAAATGCCCCCTTTCACCGAGTGTGTTTTGTTACCATCTATTTTATCACTACACTTATCATACCCCCTTTCACCGAGTGTGTTTTGTTACCATCTATTTTATCACTACACTTATCATACCCCCTTCCTTTCACTTGTTGCTTGTAACACTTGTTATAACACTTAACTGATTGTAACCTTAACAGTAGGTGAACGTATTTCACTTGTTGTTTGTAACACTTGTTATAACACACAACTGAATGTCTATTGTAACCTTATTTCACTTGTTGTTTGTAACACTTGTTATAACACTTAACTGATTGTAACCTTAAGAGTAGGTGAACGTATTTCACTTGTTGTTTGTAACACTTGTTTAAAGATAAAGTTAAATCTGAGGAATAATAAGGTAATGTCATAAGTTTCCAGGGTTATAAACGGAGTAAAAGTTCACTCTAATTGAAAGTTTCCACGCTACAATAACTTACGAATCTTTTATGAAGAATAGAGATAAGTTCCAAATGAAGGATTTAGAACGGCGTATTGACATTCACGTTACTCGGGTTAGATAGGTGCTAAGCTGTGTATATGTAATGACTGTTTCCAACTTAACCAATCCAGGACCCTTGTTTGTACGGTCACAGTTCACATTCTAAGCTACCTATAAATGTATAATGGGCTCTTCTCAAACTCGCCTTGGGCAAACTAGTGTTTTGAGAGAGGTTGGGTGCAGACGTGTAATTACATTCATGGGGATGTGCACGAGGTTGTCTAGCCTGTCACGTAAGTCAAAGTTGTAGCATCCGAAGTTTGAGTAATTACGGTGAATTGACAACAGATGTACTTTTGATACTACACTTTTCTTGGTACATCAGTGATGTGCAGAATATGCTAATTCAGTTCAACAGAATCCATGATGGCGATAGTTTACAATAGCTACACAAAGTTTGTGCTATGAAATAGTTTAAAAAAAAACCGAGTCCAAAAGCTAAAATCTTGAAAGTTATATTTAGATAGAAATCATATTAATATATATATGTGTGTGTGTGGGTAAGCCATAAATATATGTATATAAGGTGCACTAAACGTTTAGTACTCGGTTTAGCGAGGGTGGATTCACGTGACTATTTGGTATCAGATGATTGGTGGAATCAAACATAGTACATTGTTTCCTAAAGACACTTGAATTGTTGAGTAATGGTGATCTGGTTGTGTTACAAATTTTGAGGTTGCTTGAACTACACAGTCATATAAATAAGTTGATACTAACTTGAAATGTCAGAGGTACGTGAGGGTAAGAGATATTGGCTGTGTCAAGTGATGACGTGTAACTTTATGTGAAATGTACGTGTCCAAACATTTTTTATGACACCTTTTAATAAAACTCTCGAACTACATAACACCACGTACTACTAAATAAACTTATGATGTTACTAACGTATTTCATACTAAGTAGTACGTGGTGTTACTGATATGGTATGAAATACGTCAGGTTTTATTTTTTAAGGCATGCTGTTAAGATTGTCACATCATTAATTCTGTTTTTATGAATGTATCTATCTATCAAGAAAAACTCGATTTCAGTGAACTGGCTTTACCTTACATGAAGAGTCACCCCCACCAAGAACGGACAAAAGTCAAGTTGTTAAAACTTATCATAACCTACAGACAAAACCCGTGTCATTAACCCGTTATTTACTGTCAATAAGTTGGCAACTGGCACATGGCCAGGTCTGGGTAATTAACCAAAGCATAAACACCTGGCTTCTGGTTTCGTCCTAATTGTGATAAAAACATTAAGCTACGGGAATGTGTGTTTTACACTTATTGAAGCAATGCAAAATTATATAAACTATTATACACCCTCTGTTATGCACGTAGAAGCTGTTGTTTTTTTATTTGCTGGTCATGATAATTTAACAGATGAGTGATACGTTATTTATCCGCCCTATATGTGATTAGAACGTCATTATTACAGCAGGTTACGCCGCAAAGAAGGCATTTCGTAAAATGATTGATGTTTGTTTTTTGCCCCAGCTGATGTAATTATTGCTTTTCATTGGTAGATTAAGCATCTGTGATGGTCAGCAGCGTAATAAATCATTGTTTGTAGTTGATCAAGTGTCAAAGGTAAACAAAAATAAAAACGTTGAAAATATCATATTTTATTTAACAACTTTTTTTAGGCTTAATCAAACGACCAAGTGTAGTAGCAAACATGACAAGTCAGTTGGTTCTTTCTAAACAGACTAAAGCGTGCAATTTTTTAATTATGTGCTTGTATTTAGACATTTTTTACATGCTATTATGTCATATTGCTTAACATTTTAAAGCCACAAAGTAATTTTCACTGTTTAAGACAAGTTATATTCACATAGCCACCTGGGGGTTATTGTTCGCTATAGTCGAGTGACAATAATAACCTCCTCAAAACTACACACATCCGTAAAATCAACTGGCCTTGGACTTCTGGCTTGCGAACGCTGCGTCTGTACGCCGTGATCACGTGGGGCGACTGGAATCCTCATCTTGGGCTATCGAAGAAGGTGTTATCTTATCACTGGTGGCGCAAACACATTCAGTGACAGCAAAAACTGGTCTGTTGCAGGCTAGGTCCGGGCTGGGAGTTGATGGAAGATGACGCCTGACTGGCGCTGGTGATGACTAGCCGGCCTCCAGTAGTATGGAAAGCATACACTAGTCTCTTGGCCAGAAAATGGCTAATTAGATCCAACCCTACAGAATGGATGATGAATTTTTATAACCGAAAGCATGCTGTTAGGCTTAATATGTTCTATTTATTGCAGTGGCAAAGACTTTTAGCCTGGGCTTTTGTATGTCAACCCAAGAAAATGGATCTAATCGTTCTTTATCACGAAGTAACGTGTTTCATTCATGAATTAATTTTTTCTTCAACACGATAATGTTTCGTATCTTCATGGCGCATCAGAATTTAATTCGTGAATTCTCGGAATTCTTCGCTCCCGTTCTTGATCGTGTGAAAGTTATTTCTTTATATTATCCGTTGTTGTTTTTAACGTGAACAAACACAGAGTGTTTTAGAAGTCGTTGGTTGTCATAAATTCCTTAACATATTTTAACAAACTATCATCTCGTCAAATAACGTTAGAGTTGAAGTATTACCACATATAAGCTCTACACTTATATTCTTTAATGATAAGCAACTTGACTTTGACGGTTGCTACGTGCGAAGCGTGGACTGGTCTACTTCTGTCACTACTAGGGGTGGAATTGATGTGGGAAAAAATACACTGAACCAACGTAGTGTCTCTCTCTTGTAGCGTTAGCAAGACGAACTATTTTTTATTGTCGATATTGTTTTTAATTCCTTAAGATAAAACTTCGTATCCAGCCTTTACAGTTCTTGATAATTGTCTGGAAGTTTAAGAAATATATTTAAAACAAATAAAAATTGTATCGACATTTAATTTGTAGGACATTACCACCATAAGAAAAGCGCATCACTAAATATGGGTTAGGGTTAAAACCGGCTGCAGTTAGATCTGAAATCGTTCAAGAGATGGGTGCTCGGAGTCATTCTATGAGCCGCGACAAAAAAATAATGGAAAAATTCAACGCTTGTTATGCTACTGTTGTAGGTTCTGTTCAAAATAGGGTCTAACATCGCCAACCTTCGAAATAATATTTTGCTGGTAATAACTAGTTATTTTGTTTGATAGCATGGGCTATATGTGCTCTGTCGTCAGCAAATATCGAATTCCAATTTTAGCTTTATAAACCCTAAGATTTCCTGCTGAGCCACCGGAGTGGGGGCAATAGTTATTGAAAGGAAGGTGTTTCTTATAAACTTGACGCTAGGGTTGGTTTAAGGTATCTCCACGCCCCCATCCCCTCAGCTCTCCAATCACAGAAACAAATGTTGCAGCATATTGAATAATTTTGGGCACCTTTTTTTTTTTAGTAACTTTATAACAATTTTTTTACTGTTGGTATTACTTGTGAAGGTATGACATTTCCGAACTGATCAGGGGGTTAAATTATATTTCTTGTGTTTGAGGCACAGATAGTGTTATAGGTGGTAAACAGTAGCGTCGTACTAAAACAATGGCCATTGCATGATTGGTTGTATTTTATTTGACATCAGTAAACTTCACGCAGGTGTATTCCTAACGTCGAGTTGACTACGAATCTGGAATTATACAAAAAGTTGCCTCTAAGGTACACTGCTATACAACTTAGAAGAAATATTAGCTTACCAAAGTCGCCTCTTAAGTACTCTACTATATATTAGGTCGTCAAGAAATTAATGTCGCGTTTTGGAACACTTTCATTAACCACCCCCACAAAAACGTACATCACGTATAATAGTTAAACGAACCGCCTAAACGTCACGTTAGTGTATCCTCTACTACATAATGTGTAAAGTTTAGTATATTATAATCCCTTATAGAGATGGCACACAACGAGACACACATTCGGCATATAATGCTGTTTGAATACAAGAAGGGAAACAACGCCTCTGTAGCCACAAAGAATATCAAAGAAGTTTATGGAAATGTTTTGAACGTTTGTAAGTGTTAACGATGGTTCAGCAAATTTCGTTCAGGTGACTTTAGCTTAAAAACTGTGATGTCAGGGACCAACATGTTGGAATTGTTATTGATGCTCTG
>NW_013669939.1:63962-67269 GCF_000517525.1 Limulus polyphemus
TTTGTTTGATATATAATAATTGTTTCGGGTTTTTTCGTACTAAAAAAAAGCGACATTAATTTCTTGACGACCTAATAGTTTGGAAGAGACGTTAGCTCACCAAAGTCGTCTCTAAAGTAATGTACTAGATAGTTTAGGAGAGACCTTAGCTTACCAAAGTCGTCTCTAAAGTACCCTACTATATAGTTTGGAAGAGACCTTAGCTTACCAAAGTCGTCTCTAAAGTAATGTACTAGATAGTTTAGGAGAGACCTTAGCTTACCAAAGTCATCTCTAAAGTACTCCACTGTACTGCTTCGGATTAGGTGAGATCTCAACTATATACACTCGGAGTAGTTTCTTTTTTTTATCAGCATTATGTTTTAGAACCATTGAAAAACGTGTATTTTTACATGTTTTTATTTCCACGCTAGTGTACAGTTGTTTTAATCCCTAGAAATCACAAACGGCGATATGATATAAACTAATATAGCTACGACGTTACATTTAAACTAGTTCATAGGTTTGCTTCATATAATCCGCAGCCAGGGGGCACGTTCTTAAGTATTTTCGGTATAGAACAATAAAAAATCGTTCTTGTAAGTGATTAATTAATATAAACACATTGGGGTTGAAACTGATCAGTAGGGCTTTAGGCACTTTTTGGCTTGATAAACTGTTAAATTTTTGTCTCAATAAACGTTATTCTAATACAGTTTCGTGCGCTGAATTAAAAAATTATATACATTTCTTTGGAGAAATGACAAGACAGTACTGAAATGAACGCTTTTAATCCTATGTTATATAATCTCGTATACTGACAATGAAAAATAAACCACAGTAACATTCAAATCTCAGTACAATCAGAAGTTTACAACTTTATTATCATTTCTCCAAAGAAATATATATTTTGGGGTATTTTCCGTTTGCTACTCACCATCAGATCGTTTTGAAAATAACACCAATAATGCAATAAAATCAAATAATTAATAATAAAACATTATATGATATTTATTTAGAGAATTCTGGGATATTGGGGATTTATTTTTTGAATAAACGTTTATCTTTCTTTCTATTTCTCCATATACATTCACAAAGATAAGAGTCGTTTCATTTGGCGATGGGTTCCACATCGACACTTATTAGTGTTGGTGAGCACCAAACGGAAAAAGTCCGTTCTTTCTTACAGCTGTATTATAATAACGTTTATTGAAATAAAAAAATTAACAGTTCATGAAACCGAAAAATGCCGGGGTTTATTATTTAGTAGTTTCGGCCAGTTTGTAGCCCTGATAGTGAGTTTATGTAACAGTTCATGAAACCGAAAAATGCCGGGGTTTATTATTTAGTAGTTTCGGCCAGTTTGTAGCCCTGATAGTGAGTTTATGAAACTACTAAATAATAAACCCCGGCATTTTTCGGTTTCATGAACTGTTACGGCCAGTTTGTAGCTCTGATAGTGACTTTATGATCATTGTTTTTTGTCGCAGATGGGGTATCATTGTTAGTAACTAACACAGCTACAGATGGGGTATCATTGTTAGTAACTAACACAGCTACAGATGGGGTATCATTGTTAGTAACTAACACAGCTACAGATGGGGTATCATTGTTAGTAACTAACACAGCTACAGATTCAACCAGTATTAGTATCGACCAACTCTCGGTCAGTGGCTATAGTAGGATTGTGATCCAATCAGTATTAGTACTGACCACCCCTCGGTCAGTGGCTATAGTCGTGTTGTGATTCAGCCAGTATTAGTACCGACCACTCCTCGGTCAGTGGCTATAGTCGTGTTGTGATCCAATCAGTATTAGTACAGACCACCCCTCGGTCGGTGGCTACAGTTGTGTTGTGATCCAACCAGTATTATTACCAACCACTCCTCGGTCAATGGCTATAGTCGTGTTGTGATTCAACCAGTATTAGTACCGACCACCTCTCGGTCAGTGGCTATAGTCGTGTTGTGATTCAACCAGTACTGGTACCGATCACTTCACAGTAACAAATTTTGTACTTGGGTCAAGAAGTTTATATTATCGAATTATTCAAAATATACTTTCAGAAAATCACCATTGTAGGAGGACCTAAAAAGTTGTCGAAACGTAAACAATTCCGGATGTTTATTCCAAACTTATAATCCAATGTGTGTGTGTTAACCGTTATCTCCTGTTGTTTATATGTTAGAATGTGTTAACTGTTACCTCCTGTTGTTTATATGTTAGAATGTGTTAACTGTTATCTCCTGTTGTTTATATGTTAGAATGTGTGTGTGTTAACTGTTATCTCCTGTTGTTTATATGTTAGAATGTGTGTGTTAACTGTTATCTCCTGTTGTTTATATGTTAGAATGTGTGTGTGTTAACCGTTATCTCCTGTTGTTTATATATTAGAATGTGTGTGTGTTAACCGTTATCTCCTGTTGTTTATATATTAGAATGTGTGTGTTAACCGTTATCTCCTGTTGTTTATATGTTAGAATGTGTGTGTGTTAACCGTTATCTCCTGTTGTTAATCTGTTGTCCAGTAACATACTGAGAAATGTCCACTGGAACATTTAAATAAACGTAAATTATCTTACTAAGCTTGCACAAGTAATAAACAGTATAATTACAAGGCATCACGGATCGTCTTGAAATAGTACAGTAGATCCGCCTATTGATTTGATCGGTAACGTACACATCTAACCTTTCGTATGTCAGACAAAATTATAATAATAATTAACAGTGAAGTAGGAATATTTCAGGCAGTTAAGAACTAATTGAATAGAGAAATGAAATATAGATAATTCGTGTTGTGTAGTTTTGAGCTTAACAACAACAAAACAGACAGTTCGTTATTAAAAGTATACGTTTTTTGATGACACGTCGTGGCCGAAATGAGCAGTGCGTTTGTTGTATGACTTGACCGATGGACCAAATGGGAGTGGTCGTTGAGTGATATCCAACATTTTCTTGAAAGCCCCACCTAAAATGACTTGAAGCCGACAACAGATGAGGAAACTGTGTTTTCACTGCACCATTAGAATTGTAACAACAACTTTTAAGAACGATTTAAGATGCATGGTTCAAAAGGAACGCATCTACAATAAGACACTGGAACCATGATTACAATAAGACACTGGAACCATGATTACAATAAGACACCGGACCATGATTACAATAAGACACCGGGACCATGATTTACAATAAGACACCGGGACCATGTTTACAATAAGACACTGGAACCATGTATACAACAAGACACTGGAACCATGTATACAATAAGACACTGGAACCATGTATACAATAAGACACTGGAACCATGTATACAATAAGACACTGGGAC
>NW_013669939.1:68140-78123 GCF_000517525.1 Limulus polyphemus
CTATGAGGTTTAACTTTTCATATTGTTGTTACTTTAAACGTTAATCATCCTAGTGTGAAATCCATTTATTTTTACTATATTTAATGTTATCCAATTATGGTAGCTACAGTATTTTGGTGTTTTTATTACTTATGGCCAGCCACATCAGATAACAACAAACACGTGGTGGCGACAACCAGGTGCCACTTGTTAACCCCAGTTCACTAAATTTTCCAACTCTTTCATTGTTCCGGAGGCTTATTAAAGCATTTCCAAAACCACAGGCTAATTGCTTGACAAACAATGTAAAAAAAAGTTCCATAGGAAAATGTTTTGATTGAGAAGTGTAACTCAGAAATATATTAACGTTTAACAAATGATGCGACGGGTGTATTATCGGCATTTAGTACATTTGTAATAATTGGTTATTAATTGTTTGGCTATGTATTGTTTGACCATGTCGCTATACGAATATTGATCGTTAGAAATGACTGTTTAACAATATGGTCGTTCCAATATTGTTCCTCACAGAGGACTGTAAAACAATATCGTTATACCAATATTGTTCGTTAGAAAGGATTGTTTAACAACATTGTTCCTTAGATGACTGTTTAACAATATGGACATACCAGTATTGTTCCTCACAGAGGACTGTAAAACAATATCGTTATACCAATATTGTTCGTTAGAGAGGATTGTTTAACAATATTGTTCCTTAGATGACTGTTTAACAATATGGCCATACCAATATTGTTCCTCACAGAGGACTGTAAAACAATATCGTTATACCAATATTGTTCGTTAGAGAGGATTGTTTAACAATATTGTTCCTTAGGGAGGACTGTAACATGTTATTTCAACTATTAAATTTACTTGTGGAACATTCATTGCACTGATAAACGATCAGGAATTGGCAGTGTATCGTGGCACCACGGTTCTTGTCAAGTGCTATTAACTCCGTATATCTTACATTTCTTGTAGAAAGTAACCCATCAGAGCTGTGTATGTATATACCTTTATTGAATGTAATGCTACTAATAAATACAACTATTTATACCTTTAAAACAAACATAGGAAGTTAAGAATTAATACAGAGAAACAGTCACGTACCTCTGTTAATATTGTTAAACATACGTGTTTAGGGTTAAGGATTATTGTGTTTTATCCAGAAGAGGAACTTGTTAATTCAAAAACTCATGAGTGAAAGCAAAGAATAATATGTTAAAGCATGTCAACCACCACACACGTATTACATCCATTGCCCACGAGGCCTTTCGTACCATACCAGGGCTCGTAAGGCCGTCTGGGACACGACATGTACAACAACTGTTAGGTTGTGAATTAGATTATTATAAATTTTACTTAAGTCATTTACAAATCAGGTTTTTAATAATAATTAATAACATTATTGTATTTAAACTTAACACCGCTTATATCAGGAGATTTCATAATAACATTATAACTGCTGATAAATAAATAAATGTTGGCAGAGTACGTGAAAACGTTTTAACCAAGAAGTCTGTTCCTCTTGACTTCTTAAAAGATTTTCTCTTTGGATAATCCAACAAAATGGGCGTCATTTTTATTTGCTGATAAAGTTGCCCTCGTGTGTGATCCTACTCATGAACTATCATTCTTCGTTACATGTATTTTATATTTTCATTCAGAAGTATCGTGTTTTTAAATCAAAATCTCCTCATATGAACAGCATAGAAGCAGCAACAATACTGAGTTGATTCATAAGTTCAGCTATTCGTTGTAGTAATCAAAGTGCTTGGTAAAAAAGCGTTATTCTCAACAGTTAGGATTTATACTTTTTGCTGGTAAATGTTTTATTAAAGCAAACTTTATTTCTTGATGGACTTATGACTCATAATATTGTTGAAAATAAAACTTGATTTACTAGAGAAGTAAAAAAAACGAAACGTATATCATAATCTTGTTGAAAATAAAACTTGATTTACTAGAGAAGTAAAAAAAATGAAACGTATATCATAATCTTGTTGAAAATAAAACTTGATTTACTAGAGAAGTAAAAAAAACGAAACGTATATCATAATCTTGTTGAAAATAAAACTTGATTTACTAGAGAAGTAAAAAAAACAAAACGTATATTTTATATGGTCTCTCACCCAAACTCTATATTAAAACAAAAACATGTTGTAGTTTCTTTGTACTTCAGGTATTGAACAAGTAACTGGGCAACAGTTTTAATTTAGGCTTAGCTATATTTACAGACATCTTGGTTTAAAACCCTTAATAACATACTCGCTAAATTGAAACATTGTCTTCATAATCCTGACCCAAGCGAAGTGTGAATGTTTTAAGCTAATTCTTTGGTAGTTTAACACTTACTGTTTCTTAAGTTGATAAACTTAAGTTATACCTATATAACTTACGAACTTGACCATGCGACAAAAGAAACAACTACACTTGTTGGCCACGTTTTCAACAAAGGAGTTGGATTAGAAACCAACATTATCCACAGTAGGTAATGACACAACTCAAGAATTACATCATCTTCCTCTTGTGATAAAACTTACTACTAAGATAAGTGTATGTATGTGTGTGGCTACAGAAATAAATATTGTTGTTTTTAATTATGTTTTCTGCCATTGAGACTACTGTGAAACCTAATAAAATTCTTTCTCGGTAGACATAGATAATTATTCTTGTATAATCCCGTTTCTGGGACACTGTTTGTTTGATGTAGTTCTTACCCTACACCTGCCAGGGCAGCTTGACCTCCGAGAGAGACGTGGCTTGGGTGCAAGTGTAGCTCTCGGTTGTTGACAGCTCGTGCAGGCGCCAGTGCTGTTGTCACTGGATCTTGATATCAGTGTTAGTGAAAGTGAGATGGGGTGCCAGACGTTTGGTGTAACTTTTACGAACAAAGAGCTGAACAAGCTCAAGTATTAATTCAATATAGGACAGAAACTGACAACGTTTACTTTCTTCAAAGTCCATGTCCAGCGCACAGCGTAAACTGACGATGAACATTGAATGTACGAATACTCCTAGTGGTATATTTTAAAGAATTAATGATAATTATATCTAAGAAAAACTCGAAGACTTGTAAAACTGCATGTATCTGAGGCCCAAAACAAACGGCCACTACCCCTTGATACAATCGTTCTGTTGTAAAGATAACTGGAGAATACCTTCTAGAATCAAAACGTACTATATGTCTACATTTTCAGTATTTGAACCGAGCCTTATTAAAGATTGTGTGACAGCTCATTAAATGTGGATCGCTGTATTCTGGTGTTATTTTAAAGCCATGTTCTGTTTTATCCAAACACGAGGACCATAACTAAGGGTAATCACACCATTAGAAGTCCTAATTCGGGGTGAAGGTTATTCACTCTTGGTAATGTGATAATACCCAAAAACATACCCACCCAACTTCTATGTTAAAATGAGCTAAAGTTCATCAAATATCTCTGAAATTTGTCTACTATCACACGCACGCACAAACTGCTGTCACCTCTCTTGGGTTGATGTAATGACTACATCTTATATTTGCAAGATATTTTCACATTGAAGGCATGTGAAAACCAGGGTATGCTAGTTTACACACCTAGTTTGCTGGTCAATGACACCAAACGACAGAACTCGAGAAATTCGCGGAGAAAACGGCTTTATAGTGCTGAGGTACCAGATATTGTATTGCCCAACATGTTTTGTGTGGGATTGTGGTATAAGTATTTATTCTCTCATAGTCTAGAAAGTATTGTAAATTCGGCTGCTGTGGGATCAGTTCAGAATCCAGATATCGGGAAGTGTTCAAATCTAATCAGAATCTTAAAAAAGAAAGTAACGGAAAGCTTTGTTGGGACTAACAAAATATTAACCCTAAACTTTTATCATCAACACTATCTCACAAAATATTAACCCTAAACTTCTATCATCAACACTGTCTCACAAAATATTAACCCTATACTTTTATCATCAACACTATCTCACAAAATATTAACCCTAAACTTTTATCATCAACACTATCTCACAAAATATTAACCCTAAACTTCTATCATCAACACTGTCTCACAAAATATTAACCCTATACTTCTATCATCAACACTGTTCGGAATAATATACAATGTATAAACGGTGAAAACTGGTTTAAAAACGTCCAACCTATTTGATCACACAAAGAACAGCTTGAAGCATCCTAATACAGAACAACTCATGAATGCAATATATACTACCTGTGTGTTAGATAACTGATTCCCTATCTTTATCACTGCACGGGCCGGCGAAATAATTTATCTAGAACGCTTAAGGACCATTGAAATAATATAAGCTAACTTAATTTACAATAAACTAAGCAGAAAGAAAACCACTTTTCTTCAAAACCTAACATATATCCAAATTATAAATTTCACAAGAACCTTTCCTCCTGTATGTTTTTATTCAGGACGATTCTGTCATCCGGCAGAAAAAAAAACTTCTACGGATACGAACCGGCACCGGTCTGCTGACCATGGGGTGGGGAAAGACGGACAGTAATGTAATAGTTACCGATTGTCCAAAGATTTGCTCAGTTTTTATACTATGTAAATACAGGGTGTCCGGAAAGTGTGGAACCACAGACACTTCACAGAATTGTACAGAATGTGTTCCACATGTAGTTTGAAACAAGTTTGGATTAACAGCAGGATTAACTTGACCTTCTCAGGATTTGACAGCAACATAGTCAGTCACATATTTGAGATTAAGAAAAGCTGCAAACCACCTATGGTTTCAGATACTGTATAATTGTGTCTCATTTCGACTGTAAGGTACTTACACCTTATGTAGTGTATGCCTTTAAACAACAAGGACCAATTACATGTCTGTAAACACAAACAGGCGCTAATATCTTCTCTAATAAACTTCGTTGAGTTCAATACAAAAGTGCTCTAAGTGTTTCATGATTCTTCTTGTACATACTTTTGCCAGTGCTGTTAACACGTTTACTATTACAAAAGTATGTACAAGAAGAATCATGAAACACCTGTACCAGTGCTGTTAACACGTTTACTATTACAAAAGTATGTACAAGAAAAATCATGAAACACCTGTACCAGTGCTGTTAACACGTTTACTATTACAAAAGTATGTACAAGAAGAATCATAAAACACCTGTATGATACAAACTTTTGTAATAAGAATGTGTAGTTTCTCATCTCCCTGTCCTTGCTTAGTAAGAACGCTAATGACGGCAATGGTCATAGCATGAACGATAAAGAGGGTTGGAAGAGAAGGTTTGTGATTGACTATAGAGGTTAATGTTTGGTAAACGAAGGTTTGTGATTGGCTATAGAGGTCAATGTTTGGTAAACGAAGGTTTGTGATTGGCTATAGAATTCAGTGTCTGCCTACTTACGACACTAGAAACCGGGTTTCGATACCCGTGGTGTGCAGAGCACAGATAGCCCGTTGTGTAGCTTTGTGCTTAATTCCACACAAACTAAACCAGTCTGTCTGCATGCTTATGACGCTAAATCTCAGGTTTCGATACCCGCGGTGGGCAATGCACAGATAATCCATTCTGCAATTTTGCGCTCAGCAACAAACAAATTTTAGATTTGTTCCGTTAAAGAGTGTTCTGTTAGAAATATCCTCTGTAACTAAACAAACTGGGTAGATAAATGATTTGAGAAAATAATGCGGGTTGTTTCTATATGTCGTGTTTCATGTTACAGCTAGTTTCATGCTCAGGTGATTCCAGGTTATATTCTCCATCCTGGTGTTTCTGTTGAATGTCAAATCGAGCTCAATAATACAATATATAGTTCTTTATTTGGGCCACGGAGGAAGTGAGTGGGCGGTAGAAGCCTCCTCTTTTTCTCCCCCCAACCGTTCAGCCACAACCCAGAGCGGTCATGATTTTCCTCCCTTGTCGAGCTCAACACCTATCCTCTTGTGACATTGGAAACCCGGTGTTCCACGAGGAAAATATAGTGTTAGCGTATAAGAAAGGAGTTTCTCTAACAGTACACTGACCTGTTTGTTTTTATTATTTAATGTAGTTGTGTATGGGGAGCTGTCGTTAACCAATAAGCTTCAAAAAAATCTTCAAGAATAAATCAAAATCTTTCTTGAGTTTATAAATTTCTGGACATATTTCGGATCTTCATGTTACGAATTACCAATAACTTTCTCAGCTTCAGTATCGTTATCCTCCATCTGTGGTTCAGCTGAGAGTCTGGGGGATTGCAACGCCAAGAACGGGTTTCGATGCCCGCTTTGGGCAGTGTTGAAATATCCCGTTGTGTAGCTTTGTGCTTAAATAATTGCAGCATATAAAAATTAAGAGTTAGGCTTGATATGTTTTAAGGAAACGCTATTTTTCATACTCACTTGCACTGTTATTTGTGTTGAATAGTAGTTTTGGATTTTCCTGGTTCGTCTCGATTGAGTAGCCCTATATCATTATATTCCGATTTTAGGGGATTGTAACCCTGAGATAAATGAACTTATTTTGTACATATAAGTTCACAACAGATGTTCGTTTATTTGTTTGTTTGAATTTATGTACAAAGCTACACAATGGGCTATCTGTGCTCTGCCCACCTCGAGTATCGAAACCCGATTTCTAGCGTTGTAAGTCCGCAGACATACCGCTGTGTCACTGGGGGCATGTTCGTTTAAAATATTAAATATTAGAGAAGCTCTGAAGATGTATGTATCATCACCTCGCCATCTCAAAATTACATAACAAACGACAGAAGACTACCGTTACTAAGCTGAACTTCCTTCGTTAGGATTTTCTAGGATCAACTTTTAAAGGTCGTTACTGATTGTTAAGCGTTAGTAGAAAAGCAATTACTGGATACAAGTTCCTTAACGAAGTTAGTCGTTTTCCGTATATCAACCTCCCGAAAACCAGGGTGAGCTGATGTTCTAACTCAGACGGAGGAAAAAGAATGATGAATAGCAGGACCGTCGTTAAGACCGTCTTCAGTCACATAAATTACAGAAATATTCTGTTGATTATCAATGCTTCCAAACTAACAGGTGAACAAAGTTTAATTTTTCACTGGTAAAACGACTACCATTGATGTTCTAAACAAAGAATTGGTGTTTATAGTGATCCAAGATATGCACTATAACTACCATTGTTGTTCTGAACAAGGAATTGATGTTTATAGTGATCCAAAATATGCACTGTAACTACCACTGTTGTCCTGAACAAGAAATTGATGTTTATAGTGATTCAAAATATATGCACTGTAACTACCACTGTTGTCCTGAACAAGAAATTGATGTTTATAGTGATCCAAATTATGTACTGTAAAAAAAAGGAAATATTTTGTAGATATTAAATAAGTAATGCACAACATCGCCCTATAATCGGATCAGATACATAAAATATATGTAACCTTCTTGACATACTGCCTTGTTCTGTGGAAGTGTATTCGACAAATAATAATAGTGGAAACAACACCAAGACATATATTTTGCATTGTGAACTTAGTATGTGTATTTAGGACTAACCTAAACTTCTTAAGCTGGCCGATACTCGGGATATATTACTGGGATTACGGTTTAATCGCTAAGCCACGGTACTTACTGTTCAGTGCATTCTAATCATTATACATAAGAAGATTATATTAATTAGCTTTAAGAATATGTTAAATTTTTGTTCTGATCTTTGTAGGTATCTTGCTTTGATCAGAAATTATTTATAATTAAACTGCCTGTTCTATCTTCTTTTTATTGTAAATTCTGCGACCTTTATTGTGAAATATGGCATAGAATAGGATCAACCTCTTAATGTTACCTGCATGTTTGTTGTTTACAGTTAGGTAATTATTGTAGAGCAACAGACTGACTGGATGTTTGTTATTTACAATAGGATGATTATTGTAGGGCAACAGACTGGATGTTTGTTGTTTACAGTAGGATTATTATTGTACAGCAACAGACTGGATGTTTGTTGTTTACAGTACGGTGATTATTGTAAAGCAACAGACTGGATGTTTGTTGTTTACAGTAGGATTATTATTGTAGAGCAACAGACTGGATGTTTGTTGTTTACAGTAGGATTATTATTGTAGAGCAACAGACTGGATGTTTGTTGTTTACAGTAGGATGATTATTGTAGGGCAACAGACTGGATGTTTGTTGTTTACAGTAGTATTATTATTGTAGAGCAACAGACTGGATGTTTGTTGTTTACAGTAGGATTATTATTGTAGAGCAACAGACTGACTGGATGTTTGTTGTTTACAGTAGGATGATTATTGTATGGCAACAGACTGGATGTTTGTTGTTTACAGTAGGATTATTATTGTAGAGCAACAGACTGACTGGATGTTTGTTGTTTACAGTAGGATGATTATTGTAGAGCAACAGACTGGATGTTTGTTGTTTACAGTAGGATTATTATTGTAGAGCAACAGACTGACTGGATGTTTGTTGTTTACAGTAGAATGATTATTGTAGAGCAACAGACTGACTGGATGTTTGTTGTTTACAGTAGGATGATTATTGTAGAGCAACAGACTGGATGTTTGTTGTTTACAGTAGTATTATTATTGTAGAGTAACAGACTGGATGTTTGTTGTTTACAGTAGGATGATTATTGTAGAGCAACAGACTGGATGTTTGTTGTTTACAGTAGGATGATTATTGTAGAGAAATTTACAGTACGGTGATTGTTGTAGAGCAACAGACTGGATGTTTGTTGTTTACAGTAGGATGATTATTGTAGAGAAATTTACAGTACGGTGATTGTTGTAGAGCAACAGACTGGATGTCTGTTGTTTACAGTAGGATGATTATTGTAGAGAAATTTACAGTTGGGTGATTATCATAGAGTAACAGACTGGATGTTTATTGTTTACAGTAGGGTGATTACACCATTGTCTTGAATAATAATTTCTTTGGGATGGTTAACTTTATGTGAAATTTTTGTGAACTTAACCTATACTCTTGAAACTCCGCAGTGATTGGTAGCGTGTACTTGTTCAGAGGTCGCCTTAAGATTTATCACCCCCACTCCGTGGTATCCTTGAGTTGTTAGTGTTCTTCACTGAACTTCTGCTTTCCGACATTATTCACGAATGTTTGCTAACACCTGCCGAGTACAGAGTGATTTAAATTATCTATAACAACTTCTCCATGATCCAGTTTTAAACGTAATGTCTGCTTCTCTGGGTTTAGAAGTTCAGTAATTTATTTATCAGTGTTATTTTAGGGTGATCCATTTTGTGAAGTAGTTGACAGAAGGTTTTTAGTGCGTAATAAAGTATCTGTACCAACCGAAGAAGAAGAAATATATATATATATATATTTCTTTCACTGACATCCAGGGAAAGGAATAAGTATACTGTACTGGCATTTCTCATCACCTATCCCTAACAGAATGGACTTTTATTTAAAAATGTTGTTGTTTTTGAAAAACTCACCAAGTCTGACAGTTCTTGTGGTCTTTATCTTTTCTTTTTCTTTTTTGTACATAATAAACCATTGTCTGATATAGCGTTAAAATTAGATTAGTGTATAATAAACCGTTGTCTGATATCGCGTTAAAATTAGATTATTGTATAATAAACCGTTGTCTGATATCGTATTAAGCTTATATTAGGGTATAATAAACCGTTGTCTAAGATATCGTGTTAAACTTAGAACTTGTTTTCATGGCATTGGTCTTTGAGTAAGGTTTTACTGCACAATTAATTATAAAGACAGTAGAGCTCTTGTATTTTGTGGAGACAACGAATCATTATTTTCACTGGCTTGAAAACCTTGCTAGGCCTAAAAAACCTGTAAATTATCAATTGCCTGAAAACCTTGCTAGGCCTAAAAAACCTGTAAATTATCAATTGCCTGAAACCTTGCTAGGCCTAAAAACCTGTAATTATCAATTGCCTGAAACCTTGCTAGGCCTAAAAAACCTGTAAATATCAATTCGACCTGTAAAACCTTGACTAGGAACCTAAAACTGTAAATATACAATTGACTGAAACTTGCTAGGACCTAAAAACTGTAATATACAATTGACCTGTAAAACC
>NW_013669939.1:79049-81383 GCF_000517525.1 Limulus polyphemus
ATGATCAACTCGGGTATATGTACGGTACCTTGGAATAGAAGAAATCACACAAGGAGCTTGTATTCGATCGAAAATTCCTTTATATCGTTCTGTTGAAGTGTTTAGTTTCTTGTAAATATACAATGGCAGTTAATGGTTAGGCGTGCATTACCTGGTTAAATATCTTGTATGTACACTGGATTTTTAATACCATGTTGAGAGATTGGTGAAGTTTAAACTCCTTTCGCCTACCTTCAAACCTCCAAACAACCTTTCTGCGTTCGTTATCTATAATGTGATAAATAAGAGTTATTGATGAAGGTGTTTCTAGGCTCCAATTCAGCTTATAAAAAGTTTTAAAAAGTAAAACTTTTAGCGACAATCTCGTATTCTCGACAAAATACACTGAATCTTTGTTTTGTGTGTTGATGAACGATTGTAATATCCAACTTGGAGTCTGTAACTGCAAGGAAATTAAGCATTTAAATAGAAATACATACATTCATAATAGACGTGCTTAAGTGAAACACATCGAAATAGACCGTTTTAATAAAGCAGTTTCTAATAAAGCTTTAAAACAGCTGTCGTAGATGTTGTTAATCACAAAGCTACACTATAGGCTGACTGGCTTTGTTAATCCCTCCGCAGGTATCAAAACCCGATTTTTAGCGTTACAAGTCTACGGGCTTACCGCTGAGCTACAGAGGGACACTGCCATAGAAACAATGCTAAGATTCTTAGTTTAACCGGGCGTTTACATAATATGACAGGGAGAGAGAACGAAACACGTGTGTTTTCTAGAGACGGACTAAGCTAGACTTGTAGGATCAAGTTGGCAACATTACCCTCTGTTTGTTTTCCATTTTCATATAAAGAGAAAACAACACGTACATAGAAACGGACAAGAGTATCGATGAAACAACGCCTTCTATATGTAACATAAGAAAAGTATATTTAATTCACTATAACCAGGTTGAATCGTAGTTGTTAGCTTGAAGGACCATGGGAAGACTTAGGTCCCTCATGAAGGTAGTGTCCAATTGGAAAAGCTGTGTTTGTGGTTGTACTTGGCATCCGCTATTCGAATCCTTTGGGTATAGGTAGTGCACCGGAGTGATGGCAGTTAATAAATCCGACTCGTTCTCAATAAACTGTTCATAGGCCGATACCATACGATTGTTCTGTGTATCTGGGAGTCCACTTTGTACCGGAATTGGCCATAAAAACTTTACCTGCCGAAGTTATGGGCACAGATAATTTCACAAAGAAGATTTATTTCTTGCAGCATGAATAATTACGATTGGGAAAAGCTGCCGTAATTACAATACGTGTAGATAGTAGTTTTATAAAAGAACGAAACAATTAATACCAAAATACGTGTAGATATGTAGTTTTATAAAGTAACGTAACAATTAATACCACAAAACGTGTAGATAGTAGTTTTATAAAGTAACGAAACAATTAATACCAAAATACGTGTACATATGTAGTTTTATAAAGTAACGTAACAATTAATACCAAAATACGTGTACATATGTAGTTTTATAAAGTAACGAAACAATTAATACCACAAAACGTGTAGATAGTAGTTTTATAAAGTAATGTAACAATTAATACCAAAATACGTGTAGATAGTAGTTTTATAAAGTAATGTAACAATTAATACCAAAATACGTGTAGATATGTAGTTTTATAAAGGAATGTAACAATTAATACCACAAAACGTGTAGATAGTAGTTTTATAAAGTAACGTAACAATTAATACCACAAAACGTGTAGATAGTAGGTTTATAAAGGAACGTAACAATTAATACCAAAATACGTGTAGATAGTAGTTTTATAAAGTAATGTAACAATTAATACCAAAATACGTGTAGATAGTAGTTTTATAAAGGAACGTAACAATTAATACCAAAATACGTGTAGATTATGTAGGTAATAGTTTTATAAAGTAATGTAACAATTAATACCACAAAACGTGTAGATGTAACATTAATGATGATGACTGTTTATTATAGGCCATTATCTACCATTTTAAAACGAGTATGCTCAGATTAAAAAATTAGGTTTACTGGTTCTATTAATGATAAATCTATGATTCTTTCAATGCGTTGAGAAAAGATTTCGACAATAGTATTTTGATTTTGCTATTTAACTACAAATAACTAAGAGTCAGTGTGATATTTAACTCCATGGGAGGCTTATCCCACCCCATCCATTTTAGACACGTGAGTTACTTTGGAAAGTAATTTAATTTACCTGTGCAGTAGACAAGTGCATCTTTAGATGTTGTTTATTATACATAGAGAAGAAGGGTGGTCAATAGTTCAATGTCGAATACCCCGAAACTATTAT
>NW_013669939.1:82383-97823 GCF_000517525.1 Limulus polyphemus
ATCATCTATTTAACTTATCAAATTTATGTCGCTTCAAAGACGCAATTAACGTAATTGATTGTTTTATCGTGTTTGGTTTATTACTCCCCCCAACACCATAAAAAAGTTATATATATATATATATATATATATGGTTTTTAATACTCGTATTATAATAAATAAACTCGGTATTCCGAAAACTGTTGTGCGGTTGTATAATGTGAAGAAGTAAATAGTGGCCAGTGTCATCCCTTCACCTATTTAGTGTATAGGTTTTTTATCATAGGACTGACTATGTCTGTTTGATACTCCAAGTTACAGTTTCTAGCACTTGTTCATTTCAGAGAGATGATAGGAATGTGGTTAGAAAAATCAGCGCTATAACTTTTTAAGTCTTGAAATATAACCACCATGACTTTCATTTTGTGGGAAGGGAATTGGTTATGCTAATTTATAACTACATTTCCCCCTCCTTCTCTTTGAAGCAACAGCAGTGCGAGGATTTGCACGTTAGGCGTTTGATTTTCCAAATCCCCCTCTCTGACATCGCCGTGCCCCCAAACAACAGATATGTTGGAGTTAAAGCAAAATGAAAATAAATCGTCATAAAACGTAGAAAACTGACATCTGACATTCAGGGTGAACGATACTGTAAGAACTTGAACAAAAAATTATAATCGGGGAGTTAACACTATTGTAAGAAACTTGAACAAAAAATTATAATCGGGGAGTTAACACTATTGTAAGAAACTTGAACAAAAAACGGTAATCGGGGAGTTAATAATATTGTAAGAAACTTGAACAAATAACGATAATCGGGAGTTAACAATATTGTAAGAAACTTGAACAAAAACGATAATCGGGAGTTAACACTATTGTAAGAAACTTGAACAAATAACGGTAATTGGGGAGTTAACAATATTGTAAGAAACTTGAACAAATAACGGTAATTGGGGAGTTAACACTATTGTAAGAAACTTGAACAAAAAACGGTATTCGGGGAGTTAATAATATTGTAAGAAACTTGAACAAAAAACGGTAATCGGGGAGTTAATAATATTGTAAGAAACTTGAACAAATAACGATAATCGGGAGTTAACAATATTGTAAGAAACTTGAACAAAAACGATAATCGGGAGTTAACACTATTGTAAGAAACTTGAACAAATAACGATAATCGGGGAGTTAACAATATTGTAAGAAATTTGAACAAAAACGGTAATCGGGGAGTTAACAATATTGTAAGAAACTTGAACAAAAAACTATAATCGGGAGTTAACACTATTGTAAGAAACTTGAACAAAAACGATAATCGGGGAGTTAACAATATTGTAAGAAACTTGAACAATAAACTATAACTTTGAGAGAATATTTTCCTCTTGCTCGTGTTATATACACCAATCGTTTCAAGGTAATTCTTCTGGAACGTTGGCACGTTTTTTAATGGTAGGATACTCATTTTTGTTTATAGCACCAAAACAAAACGTCACATTTCTTTATTCTTGCCCCCAACAGTCATGCTACTATTTCTAAATATACCTTTAACCCAAGAATAACCTATATTATTCGACTTTTATAAAGACATTTTATAAAACTACTTATGCACTAAATTGCTTATAGATTATGACTTTGTTAGCTACGGGATCTCTAATAACATAAAAAAAATGTTGGTTTAATTTAATACCCCTGAAATGGGTGATTTTATCCAAATATGGGTCAGCTCTTTACATTGATTCAGTTTTATAACAGGCAGAAACGTAAAATATATGGAGCCCACGGTATAATAAAGTTTATAATCCCAGTTGAGACTTAATGTTACAACTCAGTTTTTTTTTGTTTTTTCAGAGTGATGTTTGTGTTTTAATTGAAGAGAATGTTTCTTATAGTTTCATATAGGCTTGACGTTCATAAAACCCTGTATTCACCTGAAAACGTTCGTTCAGTAAGTCATGCCTTTAGGTAAAAAGCATACTTTTAACCCTCAAGCACGGATAAATTAAATATTGCTTTCCTAAAAGACACTGGGATTGGTTCCTTTTTCATAGAACTACCATACCACTGTTGGTTTCCGCCGCTCGAGGCCCTGATTTAATGAACCCCCTACTTGACAGAACATGAATGTGTACGTGCACTGTACGTTTGTTTGCAACATCCCACACCCTTATATTTATCCAGTCTTAGTTCTATTAGTCTTTGTCAAATTTCTGCGAATTTCTAACTGGTGGAAGTTAGACAAAACGCGGGAGTTCTATCGGTTCACGTCGTTGAATTACAGGGTTGTCCATCCACACCTCGTCCCCCAACTCCAGGTTACCTTCTCATTAAATACCGCCAAGTATACATTGAACAAAGACTTCCGCAAAATGAATAACGATAAGGTTGACACCGTATTAACACAGTCTATCAATACGTTTCATATCACACGTCATGTATACATAGTGTACAGTAAGAGAACAAGTATTTCCGATAACTCCTGTTGTTAGGACTAATAATTATGTTTAGTTGTACAATAAAATATATTGAAGTAATATTAAACTTCAACTGTCAAGTTTATACATGGGATTTATAGTAAAGTTAATTTTTTATACGATAATTATTTCTTTGTTGTTTTTTTTTATGAATCCCATTAAAATGCTTTCTAGTTCAGTAACTACCTTATTTTAATGAATTACTTTAACTAACTAGACCAACAAGTCTCGTGGAGTGTTTTCATTCCAGCACACCTTAACATTGTAATAATACACAACGTTTATTTGACAGCCTCTCGATATACGAACTAGTCAGCGTAACTGGTACGAACTTTTTATTCGTTGTGTGTATAAATAGAAGCTGATTGCATTAAGACAGCTGTGTTTGTACGTCCTGTGCAGGAGGAAACTAAAGGATGACGATATAGATTGGTCTTGTTCGCGATAAGGTCGAGATAGGGATGAACATGCATTATTTACGATAAATTTCAGTTTAAAAGGGTCCTTCAGCCAGCTTGTTTGCCTAGCGTTGGGTAGTGCGCTGAGATCTCTGTTTATACAAGTCACGATGGAAAATTGAAGCACCACTTCCATTACTCAGAAGTGATACACTTTGTTTCACTAGGCAGTTTTTGAATTGAGTGTTTTGTGGTAATGACTTGTATACAAGAATGAGATTAGTGAAGAAAAGTCCGCGTTCTTTCATTTTAAAATCTCAGAAAGCCTTTGAGCGTACGGTTTTATTCTGTACTGTAGACTAACATTTCAGTAATACGTATTCATTATTTCAGTATACACGTTACTCGTTATTTGATGAGAAGTCTTTTAACCTTGCTTTATCGACAGAAATTTTAAAGATCAATCTCTTGAACAAGATTAGGGATAGTAACAAACCCACTTGTTCAGTACAAGAGCCTCTCGACGCTGTGTTTCCAGAAGGATGACTAGAGGATAGCTGGAATAATCAATTAGTGCGGCCTGCCTGGTTCCGGGATGGATGGGTTTTAATGAGCCTGCAAGGATAATAAGTTCTAGAGGGAAAAGGGCTGAAACGGCTTTTTGTGGTGTTTCGAAGAGTTATGTATGCTACCTAAGTAAAGATTCAAGACCCGCATGGAAGTTATATCAATTACTCCGGTACAGATCGTCTATTGATCTGTTTGCATTCAGTGAAAAAAAAATCTTAAATATTTGAGATTCATTATAACAGTAAGTTCAGTATGAATAGAAATTTTGTAACAGTTCTATGTACTATATTGACGTTGATACACAGTAGTTTCTTATGTAACAGCTGTAACATATAGAAGCCTTTAACAGCTGTTACGTGTAACATATAGAAGCCATTAACAGATGTTACGTGTAACATATAGAAGTCAATAACAGATGTTACGTGTAACATATAGAAGCCAATAGCAGCTGTTACGTGTAACGCATAGAAGCCAGTAGTACAGCTGCTACAAGTAACATATAGAAGTCAATAACAGCTGTTACGTGCAGTATTACCTGAGCTTGTCCTTTATAATACCAGCGTTAATGTAGTAAAACAAAGTCTGCTCGTACGTACCGTAGAGGCGTTTAATAGCTGCTACATTACCTGAACTTGTCCTTTATAATACCAGCGTTAATGTAGTAAAACAAAGTCTGCTCGTACGTACCGTAGAGGCGTTTAATAGCTGCTACATTACCTGAACTTGTCCTTTATAGTTTTCAGTTTCGATAAACTTTAAGCTAATTTTTTGTGCTAGTATTTCGATACACCAGAACTGGTAAAGGGTTGATCTCGTTACTAATTCTTGGACTAAACTGGGTCAGTCTTCGTACATATGGTACTGTTGAAATAACCACGATAAGTTGTTCCCTCTAAGTACATACATATTAGTTTGTTTGTTTTTTTATTCTCAGTGTAAAAACTTACACATTTCTAACTGGTTTATGTGTGAAGAGAAAGTTGTTTTCAGTACATTCTTCAACATAACTAACTCGTCGGTAAAAATCCGGAAAAAAACCAGAGAGGTGAATGTATACTCGAATGTTTCTTTTAACTACTTAAATATTTCGTTCATGGAGTTCTGAACTACTCAAATGTATATTTTATTACTAAATACATGTTTTTTCGCGAAATATCTACGAATTAAAACTCTATTTTACTACCCTGAAGAGCTGAGTATGGGCTAGTTGACAGCGTGCCGGACAGCGAATCCCAGTGTCCATGGTTTGCGTCCCGTTGCTCGTAAATCCCTCAATTTGATCAGGCAGGAGTAGCCCAAAAGTTGGCGGTGGGTACTCTTGACTAGCTTCTTTCCCTCCAAGCTATCATCTCAAAATTAAAAACGACTAGCGCACCCTTGTTTAACATTCCGTAAATACATATACATACATATATAAATCCAGCAGTTTCTAAATCTGTAAAAGAGTGAGAGAACAGTAGGGTTAGAATTCCCCGCTTCTCCGTTTACGTGAGAATTGTGTGTTAATGTCTACTTTACATAGTGTGTAGCGCGTGATAAATACCTCGTGGAATGAAATTAATAACTCTGTAAGTAGGTGGCGCATTTTTTAGTATAATATATAGATTCTACCTTCGTTCTACCCAGCCAGAAACTGGTGAATAAAACAACAGTGTTGTACTTTTAACCGTACACTAACAACTATGCGTTTGTTTAAATCAATTAAAGCCCTCATCTATGCCTTCATCTTATTTTCCATAATGCCGTTAAGATCAGATGGACCGGTCTCTTTTGGAGGCTGTCACGTGACGCGCGATTCCGAAAGTGTGCGATGTTAAAATAAAGCTATAATTATCATAGCATAATGAGAGACAAGACGTAAAGCTTCAGATCTTACTTGTGGGAATTGAAAACCGATTCGTGTTTTCCGACCCTGCCTCGAATCCGCTCCTACTAAACAGAAATGTCGGAAAGATCAAAAGATTGTTTTCCACCGAATTTCAATGAGACACAGTACTATTAATCGTAAATACTCTGTTGTTGTACTATGTAGTGAAACTGTATGTAAGTGCTTCTGAATTTTTAAACTGAGAAATAGGAAACTAATAACAAAAAAAGTCATAACATCAGAAAGTAGTTGACTTATCAATTCTTTCCACAAATATATAAAAACAAGCGATGAGTCGTTAGATTTTATTTAAATTATACGTAATGGATTCTTCGTGTGTTTATTTAGCTACATATATAATATTTGTGACGATTTGAAATACACATTTTCAAGTTAGCACTGGAATTTTAGTTTTTGATAGTTTCGATATACTTGTGGCCTTATGAACCGTTAACATACCTGACAGGTGAATCGGAAGGTTAATCGTTACTTACAGAGTTATAGTGGATAGCTTTGATTAACTTGGTGAATCGTTACTTACAGAGTTATAGTGGATAGGTTTGATTAACTTGGTTAATCGTTACTTACAGAGTGATAGTGGATAGCTTTAATTAACTTGGTTAATCGTTACTTACAGAGTGATAGTGGATAGCTTTGATTAACTTGGTTATTTTACTTACAGAGTGTTAGTGGATAGCTTTGATTAACTTGGTTATTTTACTTACAGAGTGATAGTGGATAGCTTTAATTAACTTGGTTAATCGTTATTTACAAAGTGATAGTGGATAGCTTTGATTAACTTGGTTATTTTACTTACAGAGTGATAGTGGATAGCTTTAATTAACTTGGTTAATCGTTATTTACAGAGTGATAGTGGATAGCTTTGATTAACTTGGTTATTTTACTTACAGAGTGATAGTGGATAGCTTTGATTAACATGTTTGCTCCAAATAATGATATTTATAAAACACATCCTAAGAATGCTCACTTTTATTTTCTCTCATCTTAACAGGCCGGAAAGGTTACCATGGTGCCACCGAGTCACCCAGGATCTCCTCTCCCCTTCATGATGTACAACAGCGACGCATTCGCACAACCTCCTCCAGCACATATGGGAATTCCACCTGTACACATAGATCCCAAGACAGGTAAACCTTAGTTATTACCCACTGTATGTTACTTTGTTTTCTTTTGCTCCTAATATATTCCTCATCTAATAGTTAAGTCATGGTTTTATTAGTCTTAATACACATTTTTGTACTTCATATGACAACATTTATGGTTTTATTACTTTCATTGTATACTATAGTGAGATAAACAGATTTTTACACAAACTGATCACTAATAACATGTATCAAGTGCATGAGTTATCCCATTTTAATGTGGTCCTCCGATTAGGAGGCAGATATTCAGTGTGTGAGTTATCCCATAATCTGTGGTCCTCCGATTAGGAGGCAGATATTCAGTATGTGAGTTATCCCATTTTAATGTGCTCCTCCGATTAGGAGGAAGATATTTAGTGTGTGAGTTATCCCATTTTAATGTGGTCCTCCAATTAGGAGGAAGATATTTAGTGTGTGAGTTATCCCATAATCTGTGGTCTTCCGATTAGGAGGCAGATATTTAGTGTGTGAGTTATCCCATTTTAATGTGGTCCTCCAATTAGGAGGAAGATATTTAGTGTGTGAGTTATCCCATAATCTGTGGTCTTCCGATTAGGAGGCAGATATTTAGTGTGTGAGTTATCCCATTTTAATGTGGTCCTCCAATTAGGAAGCAGATATTTAGTGTGTGAGCTATCCAGTTATCCTGTAATCTGTGGTCCTCCGATTAGGATACAGATGTTATGCTTCGGTTAACACTTTATAACCCTTCTCCAGTTAGCATATTTTTGGATTTTAAAGTAAACAATTCACCTCATAGTCTTCCAAGGTTTTAGTTTGTCACCTGAAATATTGTTGGTGGAGTGTGTTATCATACATTTTAATGACTTTATGTCAGCTAACATATTGTTGATGTAGTGTGTTATCATACATTTTAATGACTTTATGTCAGCTAACATATTGTTGATGTAGTGTGTTATCACACATTTTAATGACTTTATGTCAGGTGACATATCATTGGTGTAGTGTGTTATACACTTTAATGACTTTATGTCAGCTAACATATTGTTGATGAAGTGTAAGCAACATAAGTTAGAATTCTGATTATCCAGTCAGCTATAAACAGTTACAGTTGTTCCTGTTAAATCAATCAGTTATAAACAATTACTGTTGTTCCTGTTGAATCAGTCAGTTATAAACAATGACAGTTGTTCCTGTTGAATCAGTCAGTTATAAACAATTACTGTTGTTCCTGTTGAATCAGTCAGTTATAAACAATTACTGTTGTTCCTGTTCAATGAGTCAGTTATAAACAATTATAGTTGTTCCTGTTGAATCAGTCAGTTATAAACAATTATAGTTGTTCCTGTTGAATCAGTCAGTTATAACCAGTTACAGTTGTTCTTGTTGAATCAGTCAGTTATAACCAGTTACAGTTGTTCCTGTTGAATCAGTCAGTTATAAACAATGACAGTTGTTCCTGTTGAATCAGTCAGTTATAAACAATGACAGTTGTTCCTGTTGAATCAGTCAGTTATAAACAATGACAGTTGTTCCTGTTGAATCAGTCAGTTATAAACAATGACAGTTGTGCCTGTTGAATCAGTCAGTTATAAACAATTACAGTTGTTCCTGTTGAATCATTCAGTTATAAACAATTACAGTTGTTCCTGTTGAATCAGTCAGTTATAAACAATTACAAGTAGGTCCTGATTAATGGCAATATTTGTTTCTAGCCATCGACACTTTTAACGACAATAAATATTATCAAGGAAAGCCTGATTAAACTGTGGCAATAGATGTTATCAAGGAAAGCCAAATTAAACTGTAGCAATAGATGTTATCAAGGAAAGCCTGATTAAACTGTGGCAACAATAGGTGTTATCAAGGAAAGCCTGATTAAACTGTGGCAATAATAGGTGTTATCAAGGAAAGCCTGATTAAACTTAAGTTTGGATAATCTTATTATCACAGAACTTTATTCTGAAAGTCTTACAATCATACAACATTAACTATCAGAAAAAAGTAAGTGAAAACTAACGAACTACGTAGAAAAGACACGATTAAGCTATTACATGGGACAGTATCAACAATAGAATGAAACTCATTAACCCTAGCAGATACATTAACAATACCAACAATAGAATTAAACTCGTTAAACCTAGCAGATAAATCAACAACATCAACAATAGAATGAAACTCGTTAACCCTAGCAGATATATTAACATCAACAATAGAATGAAACTTGTTAACCCTAGCAGATAAATTAACATCAACAATAGAATGAAACTCGTTAACCCTAGCAGATAAATTAACAATATCAACAATATAATGAAACTCGTTAACCCTAGCAGATAAATTAACATCAACAATAGAATGAAACTCATTAACCCTAGCAGATAAATTAACAATACCAACAATAGAATGAAACTCGTTAAACCTAGCAGATAAATCAACAACATCAACAATATAATGAAACTCGTTAACCCTAGCAGATAAATTAACATCAACAATAGAATGAAACTCGTTAACCCTAGCAGATAAATTAACAATATCAACAATATAATGAAACTCGTTAACCCTAGCAGATAAATTAACATCAACAATAGAATGAAACTCATTAACCCTAGCAGATAAATTAACAATATTAACAATATAATGAAACTCGTTAACCCTAGCAGATAAATTAACATCAACAACAGAATGTAACTCGTTAACCCTAGCAGATAAATTAACAATATCAACAATAAGATTAAACTTGTTAACCGTAGCAGATAAATCAACAATATAATGAAACACGTTAACCCTAGCAGATAAATTAACAATAACAACAATAGAATTAAACTCGTTAACCCTAGCAGATAAATCAACAATAGAATGAAACTCGTTAAACCTAGCAGGGTGTATTGGTAACATAAACTTCTAAAAGTTGTTACATCCCAGTAACTTAGTGTTAAGTACAAGGGCTTATAACGTTAAAAGTAAAATACTCGCAGTGGGTACAGCACAGATAGCGTAGTGCACCTTTGCACTTAATAACAAAAACAAACAAATTGATGATAAAGTTTGATATCAGTTTGAATTAGTAATGGAGAAAACCATATAGAAACGTTTTACATTTGTTACCCATTCAAGCCGTCTCCAAATTTTCTTATCTAGAAGTAGGTTCCTCGTCATCAAATGAATTGGTAAATTGTAATTTTTCACCAATGTGACATCAGAATCAGTGTAAGGACTTTCTAACACTTCATGATCTATTCAATTTAACAACATCATTTAACTCACTTATTATTGAGAACTGTCCAACCATCTTGGACTCTGGACCGGGTCAAGTAACCACAAATTTATGGATGTATAAATGTGCTACTCAGTAAGAATTTAAAAAGATGCAAATCATCCAACTACAGTTTTTGAAGTATTTTTTTACATATTCTTAATTTCAAAAATGAAACTGTAGTGTTTCGAGATAGTTTCATCTACGGAAATACAGTGACCTCTACTATTATTTTCATTTTTATCAATTTGCCCGAAAAGAAATTTGTGTAACTATTTCGACTCCTTTAGTTGTTACTTCCGGAAAGACTTAGCATTTTTACTTTACTTCCAGGGATTCCACGAGCTCCTGTCTACCCGTTACCCACCCCAGGCCAGTACCCACACCCTGTCTTTAGTCCAGAATTCACACAACAGTTTCAGTGGTAAGTTTGGGCATAAAATATAGGTAACCCCGTTTCTGTATTTAATGGCTATTTCGAGTTGTTCACGTGTAATATGCATTGTTCATGTTATTACCTTAGTTGATTAAAATTGAACTTTTTGTTATTTTTATAACATATATATATATAAATTTCTGCTGCTAAATACGAGGTTTCGAGTGGGAATTGTTTTTTTTTAATATTATTATGTTTTACATGGAATTATTTATTTGGCGTGGCTTTTGATATACCTGTTTTGTAAGCATATGCTAAGTGAAAGTTTATGTCGATTTTTGTTAAACTTTTGTTTTCGTTTTTTTTCTTTTGTCAGTTTTTACTACCCTAACTAAATGTTGATTAGAAGTAGCGACATTAAAAAAACTTTTCATCTTATGTTAATTAAATTTTCAGTCAACATACTTTAATGGGCAATCTGACCACCAAGAAATTTTTACGTTCATAAAAAAAAAAAAGGATTTATAAAAGTAAACATAATAAAATATATACCTCGCCACAGGTACTGTATATTTTTCAACATCTAGTTTTGTAAAGATATTAGCGTTACCTCTTGGACCTATTAAAAAAAGCCACGCCCACATGTCAGCTTGTATAACTAACCCCCCACTCTACCCTTGGTAGTCTAAGCAGGGAGGTGGTCACTTTATAACACCTTGCATATTTTTTCTCCAAAGGTGCAGCCCCTGTCACAAACTTACAAGCCATTGGGCATGGGAGCACCAATATGTCCAGTAAGTGCCTCTGTGAGTTGTTGTCCACTGGTGGAGTTAATGAACATACAAAGTAAACTGGTTGGTCACTTGTTCTGTCTTGTCTCTGACAAAAGATAAGTCACCTATCTCCATCTCATGATTGTGTCGGGTGAAAACAAACCAATGGCAGAGTGACTATCTTCTTGAAGAGGATGTAGCATTTGTCCGAAACATTCCCGATCAGACCGTAATTCCCGTAAACCCTATAATCTACTGCCGAATGCTTCCCCACATCCATATTACTTGACAATATACAACTTAAAATTAGGAGTGGAAGATATGCAGAAAATTCCTTTATGATAAACACAAAAACAGTACTTTGAAGTTTTGAAATATTTCATAAATGTAACTTTTTGTTTTGTTTCATCTCCCATCCAGTACTAACCCTTAATACTTCTAGTTGTTGAGTTCAGTCATGGCAAAATATTAGCTATTTTGTGTCATGTTATTCACCACCTAACTTAAACATAATTATCTAAAAGTATCAGTTACTTGTCAACAAAGATTATACAGAGTTTCGTATAAATTAAATGTGGCAGAGCTCTGGATTTTGCAGCTGGTTAACCAGGTTTGAATCTACCAACATTACACAATATTCCCCACACTTTAAGCTCTGGATTTTGCAGCTGGTTAACCAGGTTTGAATCCACCAACATTACACAATATTCCACACACTTTAAGCTCTGGATGCCTGATAAGGGTGTTCATCAATTCCTTAGTATAACTGCCCTCCATTTGATCAGTAGTCCAATTTGGGAGGAGTGCAGCCACCTCACTCAAGCCTTAATTTTGTTTCTTGAAAAATGCAAAATGCTTGTTTAATGGGTAATGTTTATAGTAACTTCCTAATATTAATGCATACAAAGCAGAAAGTCAAAATCTTATGTTTTTCTTTTGTTCCTCATAACACACTAAGTTTCATGTAGCTATTACAGTTTATGTATAATCGTGCTATGTCATCAACAGCTCATGTATTTTGTAGAAGATCTTGCTGAAATGACACCACTGACTTCAAAATTAGGGATGGTGTCAGATAGCTGTAGTACTTTGCCATAAGTTCAAATAGAAGTGTAAGTAGAATTCTATATCTGCAGTGAAGACGAGATGCTGATAGGAATTCCACATGTTTTGGTCTAAAAAGTACTAAATAAAGAACTTTAGGTACATGTTTTATATATAATTGTTAAACTTCAACTCCCCCAGTTTAACTCTTGTAACTTAAAGTTTTCAAGTTTGTTTTGTTCTCCATACAAAATAGGTATTATGATTAGCTGATGTTTCAAGAATGTAACTTCATTCTTTACAATAACATTTTGTGTTGTTCAACAGCAGTTTAAAACGTTTAAACAGAAAAATCTGAATACAAACAGAAGAGAAACAACCCAAGATATAAATGAAGAACTATATTTTATAGTTTTATATCAGTCAGAAAATTACACTTAGCTTTCATTGCTACACTTCTGAAAAACCAAATTACACTACCTTGTGTTTTATTCATTTCTGTACTTTGAACCTGTGCCTAATTCTCAATGTTTCCAATAAGTTTGAAGAAAATGCATTGCGGAGTTGTAAAAGTAATACTCTAAGTAATAACATTATAATATTTAGACATTTTTGGCTAATTAAAAACAATATGTAGACTGGCTTAGTTGTGAAAAAGTGAGTGACTTGTATTTTGAGTTCAGTAAAACAAACTTGGTAATAGTAAAGATAAGTGATAAACTAGACACCAACTTCAAGATAAATATATGTTGGTATCTTACATTTCATATTTAAAAGTAATTATTATTCTTTTCTTAGGCACACTCCAACCATGTACCCAATGACGTCGACTGGTTTCTGTGGACCATACCCTACAACACTGCCATCTGGTGCTCTTCCTAGGTTCAGTCCTCCAACCTTGTTACCTCCTCCTCCAGGGTTAACCCCTCATCCAGGACTTCTACACCCAGCTCTAATGTCTGCTGGGCGTAAGCAGGAATTGCAAAGCCCCGTCTTGGAGAACAGCAGGTAAGGAACTAAATCCAATTCTAATTAACTAGTTCTGTATGTAGCCTCTAAAGTAGAAGGTAAAGGTAGTATTTCATGAATTCTGTTCAAATAGCAGAAACTTTCGTTAATGTTTTGACATATCCAGTATGGTCTCTAAGCATAAAGCAGAAAGTAGGTGTCAAAATGAGAAGTAGGATGTAACCAGCAATATCTGGCTTAGTTGTTGACAGAATCAAAGAAGGAACTTTCTAGAATCTTTAAGTAAAGTTATCGTTACTGACATATTCAGCAGGGTTCTTTATGCCTAGAGGTCATCTGAAGAATTTTCTAGAACTTTTAAGTAAAGTAGTCTTTACTGACATATTCAGCATGCTTTTTAAACCTAAAGATTATCTGAAGATGTTTCTACAACATGTCAAGTAGTCTTTACTGACATCTTTTTTAGAAGCTGAAGAATTTATAGAAAGGACTGTATGTTTCTACATATAATATTATAATCCATGTCTACATGATTATGATGGTTGTTTATAAAATATATCATTGATGTATGTGTGTTTAGGATATTGATATTGTTTTATAATTACAGTGATGAACATATATATTCATCACTGCTACAAAGTACTGTTGAAATAAGTCACATTCACAAGAACACGTTAATTCATTTTTAGATTATGAAACTTTTAGTTATTATGAAAACAGAAACTTAAACCTTGCTTAACACCTTCTGGATTTATTTTGAGCAAGTAAGTTGTCGTGTGATTATTAATTATTATACCTAAACTCCCAACAAGTTCACTAGCAAAACAGTGTTTACAAATTCTTTAAAAGTGTATGAGAGTTAAGAAATATTAATTTTTGTCTTTGAGTGGATTATATTACTGTTTTCCAGACATTTGCCAGGTTATCTGATGGATCAGAAACCCCAAACACTAAGAGGGAATGAGACCAATGGACCCAGTCCTCACAGCAGTAGCACAGTAAGCTCCCAACAAACCCACCACATTGACAAAAAGAAACCTCCCCATATCAAAAAGCCCCTTAATGCCTTCATGTTATACATGAAGGAGATGCGTGCCAAAGTTGTAGCAGAATGTACCTTGAAAGAAAGTGCAGCTATTAACCAGATATTGGGAAGAAGGGTAAGTTGTAGGAGAATGTACCTTGAAAGAAAGTGCAGCTATTAACCAGATATTGGGAAGAAGGGTAAGTTGTAGGAGAATGTACCTTGAAAGAAAGTGCAGCTATTAACCAGATATTGGGAAGAAGGGTAAGTTGTAGCAGAATGTACCTTGAAAGAAAGTGCAGCTATTAACCAGATATTGGGAAGAAGGGTAAGTTGTAGGAGAATGTACCTTTAAAGAAAGTGCAGTTATTAACCAGATATTGGGAAGAAGGGTAAGTTGTAGCAGAATGTACCTTGAAAGAAAGTGCAGCTATTAACCAGATATTGGGAAGAAGGGTAGGTTGTAGCAGAATGTACCTTGAAAGAAAGTGCAACTATTAACCAGATATTGGGAAGAAGGGTAAGTTGTGGGAGGATGTACCTTGAAAGAAAGTGCAGCCATTAACCAGATATTGGGAAGAAGGGTAAGTTGTAGCAGAATGTACCTTTAAAGTAAGTTGTAGGAGAATGTACCTTGAAAGAAAGTGCAGCTATTAACCAGATATTGGGAAGAAAGGTAAGTTATTGAAGGATGTACTTAAGGAAAGTGGTATTATTACCTGAATTACATGAGCACAATGTACGCAGCCTGTTTAACGAATATATGTATTTACTTAAAACTTATTATTCTTTTTTTACTCTTACAGCAAATATAGATATTGTCAGATTTTATCCCTCCTTCTATTAAAGCCTTAATATTGTTTCTATTGCTTTAACCTTCTCCATCTATAGATCCTTCATATTATTTTTATTGTTTTATCCCCCCTCCATTTATAGAGCCTTCATATTAATTTTACTTGTTTTACCCCCCCCCCCCTCATTCTTTAGTAAAGCCTTAATGTTATTTCTATTGTAATCAAATATTGAAATTGAGTATTAGGACTCAAGAGTTTTAATGCACTGAAGGTTGAAAGATATATGAAGTATTACATGCGAGTACTTCTATCCCAACTAAATATCTTTTACTTAATTTAGTTCAAAAGAAAAAGTGAAGTTAATAAGGATGGGTTGGAAACTGATGTAATAACAAAATTATTTCATTTTGAATTGATAACAGTAAAAGTATGTGAAAAATTGGCTCAAAATTGATACAGCTATGATACTGTTAATGTAAGTACAGTATTTTCAACATAGCAACAGTACTGCCAACATAGCTATGATACTGTTAATGTAAGCACAGTATTTTCAACATAGCACCAGTACTGCCAACATAGCTATGATACTGTTAATGTAAGTACAGTATTTTCAACATAGCAACAGTACTGCCAACATAGCTATGATACTGTTAATGTAAGTACAGTATTTTCAACATAGGTACAATACTGCCAACATAGCTATGATACTGTTAATGTAAGTACAGTATTTTCAACATAGGTACAATACTGCCAACATAGCTATGATACTGTTAATGTAAGTACAGTATTTTCAACATAGGT
>NW_013669940.1:0-3554 GCF_000517525.1 Limulus polyphemus
AGGGTATCCACCCCATTGTTACTTATAAACCTAATACAACTACAGGTTAGAAGAGTATCTCCACCATTTACTGATTTCTAAAGTAATATAATCCAAGTAACCAGGGTATCCACCCCATTGTTACTTATAAACCTAATACAACTACAGGTTAGAAGAGTATCTCCACCATTTACTGATTTCTAAAGTAATATAATCCAAGTAACCAGGGTATCCACCCCATTGTTAATTTTAAACCTAATACAACTACAGGTTAGAAGAGTATCCCCACCATTTACTAATTTCTAAAATAATATAATCCAAGTAACCAGGGTATCTTATAAACCTAATACAACTACAGGTTAGAAGAGTATCTCCACCATTTACTGATTTCTAAAGTAATACAATCGAACTAACCAGGGTATCCATCCCCATTGTTACTTTTAAACCTAATACAACTACAGGTTAGAAGAGTATCCCCACCATTTACTGATTTCTAAAGTAATATAATCTCGCTAACACCTGAGACATAACTTTAATGTACTGAAGATTACATTGGTGTTTCTCTCAACTACACCAACTATCCCGGATGCTACTAATACACAAACAATTAGAACTTACGTATCTGATGGGCCGTTCTAAAATCGGTAAAATTGATGTGGTGAAGAACTATCAGATCCGACAGCTCTTTGCGTAATTGGATTTTTTTGAACTTTTTCTATAAATGAAAAACAATAAAATAGAAAAAAACATTGATAAATTGACAGGTTTTTAGTCCTAACGTTGAAAATACAGGAAAAATTAAACACAATCCATTCCACCTGTGATATATTTTTTGCACATGAATAATATTTAATAAAAAAGAAGTATTGTTTCGGTTCATATCAAACAAATATCCTGATATTATTATCCTAGTCGTTCCTTTATTTGCGTAAAACAAAACGACGATAAGTTATTTAAAAACCATTATTGTAATTAAAAGCTTCTTCAACTGGATTGCGAACTATTTCTTGGGAACTAATACAGTAAATAATTATAATTACACAGGGAATTCCGATTTCTCCTATATCTTCATCTTCTGAGACTTCGCCAGTCAGCAAACAATACTCGGGGAGGATTTTACCCTGAAAAAAATAATAAGGTTTAAAAATAGAGAATTTAAAACATTTATATTCATCTATACACGCCCTTTTCTATTGGTATTTCTTTCCATTGGTGGGTCGTTAGCAGTTCAATATATTATACATTTCGATATTATTATGAGTGATAACTTTGCTTCTCAAAATATATAAGTATAAAACAAATTAAACCTTTAAGAGTATTTTCCTCCTGAGATCCTCTGGAGACATTTTGAACTCTCCTCCGTTCCCATGTCTGTTCGGAAGTAATAACTGATTGCCTAGTTTTTCCTGGATTAGGCTTACTACTTGTAGTTGACCTTGTAGGCTACAGTGATTTTGAAGATGAATTATGAGAGGGTAGCTGTAATGAAACAATATATATATATATATATATAGATTTGATTGACTCTTGAAAAAAAAAACTGAATTTGCTGAGCGGTGAATCAAATAAATCGTAGATCAACTTTAACGTTCATATTCCACCACAATGAGTCCCCTGCTGGAACAGCAGTCAGTCTTCGTATTTATACTGTTAAAATCAGGTGTTCAATTCCTCTCTGTGGACACGCCAGATAGCTTGATGTGGCTTTGCAATAAGAAAAACACACCCACAACACTGATAATTTCAGTAAAGAATAAAACATCCAGTTTTATATCTTTCATATTTCGATATGTTTACTTATTATTATATTTCAAACTAACTGACAATTTTAATTTTTGATTTAAAATAACCGCAGATCGATCGGGGGACTACATGAGAATGATTAATAGTTCTGTAAGTTGTAGCAGATGGCCCATTGTGTAGCTTTACGTATAACAAAAGACAAACGTGCTGATTCAATCACAAAAACCCAACCCTGTAAGTTTTAAATACCTTATCTGATACTTTGTATTTCCTTTTCCTCTAGGCCTATTCTAGTCGCAAATATTTTGACGTTATCAAAACGCTCATATTACAGGTAACTGATTTTAATAAGGATATACACTACACTTATTGTACAATTCTCAATGACGTTATTTTTGCTCTAGTTTTCTATTGGCTATTTTTTAATGTATCGAACCCAACCCAGAGGTTTCTGTCCCGACCTCCAACATGTCTAGCCGAGGAACATTTGTGGTTCGGGAAGTAGAGGAAATATAATATTGAAGCATAATCGTTTCTATTTTATTTTATTTTTTGTTTTGCACCTTGTGAACCGAAAATCTTTAAATAAACAGCGTATCTGTATACAGACTCTTACTACCTCTTTAACCTATAGTTGTTTAGATGAAAGGTTAATTATTATATCGTTAAATATTCAACTTTGTGTTATACTGCATTGAATATACTGTTACACAAGTATATACTTTAGACTAACATGGCATGATTAATTATCTTACCTAACTTTTATTTGTTTGTTGTTAAGCTCAAACCTAGCTAAACAATTGGCTATTTGTACTTTGCCCACCAGGGATATCGAAACCAAATTTTAGCGCTAGGGATCATTCAAAAATTGCGTAATGCTATGTGGGATGGGAGGGCCTGTAAGCCTGTGTTATGATGTGTTACGAGGGGTTAGGGATGTCATGAACAATGTTGCATAATATAAGTTATAGCAAAAGCATTTGAGGCCTACATCAAAACCTTTACTGCAATGTAGCATACTTTGACTTGATTTTTAAACTATATTACCTCCTTGGCAAGAGAGCGGTATAGATGCTTTTTATCATAACCCGCTAGAGGGCGGCAGCTTACGTTGAAGGAGTCCACCTTTACTTGCATATTTGGCGTTTGCCTAATTTGCCTGACGTATTAAAGAAGCTATTTAATTATTGTTTCATATATTTGAAGATATTTACACTTAAGTGGACTGGATTAAGGGGATGGACTAATCAATCAGTGTTAAGTAATGAATTAGGGATGTTACGACCTGTTACAAAGTGCTACATTGGCGTGAGATGGTATCAGACAGGGAGAAAAACTGCGTTACGTAATTTTTGAATAACCCCGAGACTTATCTCTGAGCCCCACTTCTCTCTAAAAGTTTCAGTTTTATTTCAATCTAACACAGTGATAACATACAATAGAAAAAGACAACTTCATGTTACACTTCTTTAACAAGCAGGTTATCACTTACTCAGAAAATTCGAAGGCATAACGAGATATAGCATCTAGAACCTGGGAGAGTCGTGAGTCAGTAGCTGGGCTGACTAGACGGGAAACCATGGGCTCATCTTCCCCATCCCAACAGTCAACTGCGACGAATATTATAATAAATACGACTATTGTACTTAGAAGTTTGACAAACATTTTACAACCGATATGCATGCACTCCTAAAAAGGACGATAATTCTACGAGAAAGAGCGTATTCGTAGTTATAATTTATATATGATAATCATAAAATAACACATTATCGTGTGTAGCAGTTGGAAAACAAAAAAACAAAACACAGTAAACGGAACAAACTGTCAGAAGT
>NW_013669940.1:3751-9688 GCF_000517525.1 Limulus polyphemus
AAAAATTGTTATTTTACGGTGATAATCTTGTTTTCTTGTGCACAATAATGCATAATTTCATTTGATAAACACGTTTAGATTGAATGGTAATTTATAATCAGTCACAAGAACGTCGAATCTGAATCACTTGAAAAAAACACGGGGGTGCTTAACTTTTTTCCAGGTGTATAGTTTCGACATATTCGTGTGTCCTATTTAGTCTCACTAGTTTCTCCAATATCAAGACTTCTGACAGTTTGTTCCGTTTACTGTGGTTTTCTGTTCTTTATGTATGATAGTTTATCACACAATTTTTTGATGTTTTGTTGTCGTCATCTTCTTAAGAGGAGACCAAACTTGAAAGACGTAAATACGACGGTGTAACTTTTACGTTAACACAGATGTTTTACGTAAACAAACTGACGAACAGTCATTAAAAATAAAATAAATCGTTAACTTAACCGGCAATCAGTTAGAATCAAACAATTATCAACAACTTTACACTTATCCTGGAAATAAAATACTCATAAGTAACGCAAACAACAACAACAACATGTTAAAAAAAAATAAAGACGCGTTTTTCCCTATGATTGGCTTTATAAATCATGAAACTTAAATTTTGACTATCAGTTTTATTACATGAGAAAGGTAATTTACAAGTTACAGCTGTTTAATAATATTTATGGTATAAGCCATTTCCCTGTAAATATATGTTACTGTTACTCTCAGGACAGACTTAGGACTACCTTGTTTTGTTTGAATGTTGCCTTTCACCATTTTGGCGAGTACAAAATTGATCAGGTGAGAATTGTGTGTTGTGGTATCTACCGGGTGTAGAGAACCACATAGAGTCTATTATAATTGTTGCCCTCTCTATGTTAAAGAATATAGTTTCATTAACTGTTGTATCTACGTGCTTCAGAATTAGGCTTATAAAAATAAATAATACAATATTTGTTGTGTCTTCTTCTGTATTTGAGATTAAGGTTTGATTATCTGTTGTTGCCCCCTCTATGTTTAAGAATAAGGTTTCATTAAGTGTTGTCTTCTAGGTGTTTACGAATTAGACACGGTAACTGTTTCTACAATACCTGTGAGAATTGAGCTTGATAAACTGCTGTCTCCTTCGCATCTCACATTGACGTAGTTTTTACAGTATCTCCATCGTGGACAAACTATATATTTATTTGGTGTATTAAAATATAAAAACAAATCACTTCATATTAACCAATATCATCAGAGGAGAACTCCAGTCTCGAGCAACGTCAGTTCTCGTCAGATTCATGATAGTGATTGTCACTCAGTGGAGCTTTATGTGGGGTAGTTTTGAAAAATGCGAAAAGAGCATGCGTACTAAACTTATCTGGAAATGTGAAGAGAGTCAAACTCTGTCTTGTGTAAATATAAAAACTACACTAGGTCATTTGATGTACGACTAGTGGGATGGTATAAGGTAGTAAAGATGTTTGTTTTCGTTTTATTGTAATATTGTGTGCTACGTTAGTGTCTTCCTGGCTTGTTGCAGTGGTTCTCCAATGAGTGTACGGAAGATACTATAATATATTAGAAAACATTCCATCACGCAGCATTACCTGAAGTACGTAAGCTAACGCCAATAACGTAGCTAGAACTTGTAAGTTGAGAAAATGATGACACAAGTTATCAAAGGACTTCAGAGAGATAGTTCAACATTTGATATTAGACAAATGAAGCGGAGGGAAAAGTTTTATTTATTTCTTACATAATTTAGACACAAAGCCAAACAAAGGACTATCTGTGCATAGTTAGCCCTAACTTTCAATTGATAGTCTAGCTAGTTAACGGTACCCACCGCCAAACCTTTGGCTACTCTTGTCTAACCGAATAGTGGGACTTGGCCGTCAATCTTATGTCTAAAGTGTTTTGTGGCAACGAGCCGCGAACCATGAAACCTCGGAACACGCTAACCACTAGGGCACGAGCAGTCTGAGGAATGAGAAAGAATGCATTTGCTATTTTTATTGAAATAATAGTAAAATATATTTCTATATTAATTCTTCGCCTTACGAAGTAAGAACAATGAACTGAAAATAAAACAGACCTTATGAACCATCTTTCCAGTGGTTATGCTAGTGATTAACCTACCATTCTTATCACCAAATTACGAGTAACCTTACCAGTTAACGAACGACATCCAAACTTCAGAGCCTTGGCGTATTCTTCACCGGCTGAAAGTTGACAATCTCTGTTTTGATGCAGCAAGCTTAAGCAAAGAGATTAAAATAAACATTTAATTATAATAGCCCCTACCTGAATATACTTGCAAAGATGAATATATCGCACCTGTTGTTTACAGATAATAAAATATTACATAAATTGCCATCAAAATGCTTGATGGATAACTTCGGAAAATCTTCTGAAACATTACCCTTTCTTTTTACTTCTGTATCGATAAATATATGTATCAGTGCATCAATCTCTTAAATTCTCCTTACAACAGAAGTTTGGTTCTAACATTCACTGCTGTATTACTTACAGTGTACTCGATGTTGATATAAAGTATTGAGAAAGTGGTAGTGACATATCTTGACACACAGTCTGATGGGTGGGACTCATGATGTCACAATCTTCAGAAAGTAAGAACCTCGTAAACCCTGAAAATGAAGATGTAACATCATAAGAAACCTTGTTAGCCAAGAAAAAAAAAACGTTCCGATTTTCCAGCCGGTAAATTTATGAACGAAGTTGTACTGAAACGTATGTATTTAGGCTGACCGACCTACAATTAGTTTATCATGCAGTAAAATTGACAGAGTTCACAAATCTAAATATGTATTATGATGTATTAACATTTTATCATTGCCTTCGTTGTCAAACATTTAATTTTATAATTTGCATATTAATTTCAACAACTATGCAATAACCTTAATGTCTTTGAAATCGGTACATTGGTAGCAACGAATAAATAGAATATTCCAATTGTTAAAAATGGGTGTTAGGAATGTGTTATCCTCAAATAAGAAGCACATTCTTTTCTTTATATTAACACCCACATAATTCAATTACTTATATAAGGAGGAAATACCTGTACAAAGACAGTTATGACGTGACCTCAGCCAGCCACGAAGGTAACATTGTTCTGTGTGACCTCAGCCACGAAGGTAACATTGATCTATGTGACCTTAGCCATGATGGTAACACTGATCTATGTGACCTCAGCCACGAAGGTAACATTGTTCTGTGTGACCTCAGCCACGTAGGTAACAATTGTTCTATTATTTTTCTCTTACGTGGCCTCATGCTGTTTATAATGACAGAAAGCTTATTAAAGATTGACAACACACCCGAAACGTTTAATTAAAACACACAACGTTTCGGATGAAAATCCTTCCTCGAGTGTATCTGATGCTTATCTCATTATCAGAACTCGAAACAACCATTGTAAACAACTCAATAAACGGCCTGGCACGTCGGGGCAAAGCATATGTGGCATGTTGTTATTAGTATATACTCGAAGTTGGTTTGAATATCGTAACATTAAACTGTAAATTGCATCATTTTACCTTGTGATTCGTGGAGCCATGATTGTGTAAAACCAGTTACTGTCGTCCGTAGACATTTTCTTTTCGTTTTTCTTTACAGTTAAAAAAACAAAAAAAAACATTTTAGAATAATTTCAAATTAGCTAAATTAAAGCAGTTATTCCAAAAGGAATTGCGACACCCCAATGTTTACGATTTGACAGGTTAAGTGGGAAAAAACCACGCAGTTTAAGTCTAACGCATCTCGGTTGCTAAGGGACGCCACCTAGCAAGACAAATAAATGTTTTGCAATATCTTTCTCTTATTTTTATTTGGATTATTTTTCTAACAAGTTTTCTTATTCAAATCGCCAAACATTTATTTAGAAAAAAAAAAGACCTGTACGCAACTAGCGTTGATTTTGAATATACCATGTTAAATATTTTTTAGCAAATAAGTCCACTTTAACCTAAAATATTTCATCATTTTCTTCTCGTCGAATTTTGTTGAACGTTATTTTATAAATATAAAGTGAACGCAGGTAGATACAACTATAAGGTATGGTGCAAAATAGAGAACGAAGCGTTTAAAATGGATCTCCTTAAAATAATGACTCTACACGTGGAAGATTTATAAAAAACGCAGCCAGGGGATCTCGCAGAATCATTCCACGAATTGGAAGTTCTTACCAATTCATAGCAGTCAGCTTAGGATAAGACACCTCCCTGAATTACCAAAAACAGTGTTGAAGAACATCTTCGCGATGGCAGTTAGCTCAGAATAAGACACCTCGCTGAATTACCAAAAACAGTGTTCAAGAACACCTTCGTGATGGCAGTTAGCTCAGGATAAGACACCTCGCTGAATTACCAACAACAATGTTATAGAACACCTTCGTGATAGCAGTTAGTTTAGGATAAGACACCTCGCTGAATTACCAACAACAATGTTCAAGAACATCTTCGTGATGGTACTTAGCTTAGGATAAGACACCTCGTTGAATTACCAACAACAATATTCAAGAACACCTTGATGGCAGTTAGCTCAGGATAAGACACCTCGCTGGATTACCAACAACAATGTTCAAGAACACCTTGATGGCAGTTAGCTCAGGATAAGACACCTCGCTGAATTACCAAAAACAGTGTTCAAGAACACCTTGATGGCAGTTAGCTCAGGATAAGACACCTCGCTGAATTATCGACAACAATGTTGAAGAACACCTTCGTGATGGCTAAAAACGTCATTTTACTCCGACCACGAGATTCACAATTCACACAGGTCTATAATAAGTTTATAAGTATTAAAAATAAATAATGGCTTCTGGGAAGGAGAGTAGGGTTTCTTAGATCACAAACACACACAAGAAAATTGCTTAGTTTAAGAGATGTAACATATATACCTCGCTTGCAAAATAAACTTTTTTAAAACAAAATTTGAATACTAAACAAGGTGTTTAATTGGACCAGAATGCAGGGGAAAGACGTTCCTTCTATGTGTTTTGGCCTTTAAAGTTTCAGCTCTGTTTATTGAAAGGAAGATGACAGACAGACAGACGGTTTAATCACTGAATGAAAATTGTAATAATCATGAAATCAGAGATTAGCTCAAAACATTATTTTGAATTTCATGAAATGGGAACGAAGCTATATCACAACGGGAGGATTTGTATGTTTGACGTTTCACACTTTAACACATAGACTTTAGGCCTACAACGGGAGAACTTATATGTTTGACGTTGCACTCTTTAACACATAGACACCAGACCTACAACGGGAGGACTTATATATTTGACGTTTCACACTTTAACACATAGACATTAAACCTACAACGGGAGGACTTATATGTTTGACGTTTCACACTTTAACACATAGACATTAAACCTACAAAGGGAGGACTTAGATGTTTGACGTTTCACACTTTAACACATAGACATCAGACCTACAACAGGAGGACTTACATGTTTGACGTTTCACACTTTAACACATAGACATTAAACCTACAACGGGAGGACTTATATGTTTGACGTTTCACACTTTAACACATAGACATTAGGCCTACCATCAATTAGAAGTTGATGCTTCCTTTTTGATTCTTCAGATGGTTCGTATTTTTCGATTAATCTTCTACATTCGTCTGCTGTTACTCCATAAACCTAAAGAACGTTTATAGATTTATAACGAATATTCATGTAAGTCACGTGGCGAGCAGCTTGTTTAAACAGTTCCTTAACAAAAAATCAAATCATACATAGTAGAAAGTAGAACAAACTCTTCCTCACTCTCCTAGAAGTCCAAAAATTCTACACAAATGAAGTTAATACAGAAGTACAAATGGTGTCATTTTAACTTTAACACTCTATGTGGTTAGGGGACAGTATTAGAATTTTTCCTAAAGAAGTACAAATGGTGTGATTTTAACACAAGATGTTGTTAGGGGACAGTAGTAAAATTCTGT
>NW_013669940.1:10559-17901 GCF_000517525.1 Limulus polyphemus
CAAATGGTGTGATTTTAACTTTAACACTCTGTGTTATTAGTGGACAATAGTAGAATTATCTCTAAAGAAGTACAAATGGTGTGATTTTAACTTTAACACTCTTTGTTACTAGGGGACAGTAGTAGAATTCTTCCTAAAGAAGTACAAATGGTGTGATTTTAACTTTAACACACTTTGTTACTAGGGGACAGTAGTAGAATTCTTCCTAAAGAAGTACAAATGGTGTGATTTGTAACTTTAAAACTCTATGCTGTTAGAAAACAGCGGTGGAATTATACCTGAAAATGTACAGGACCTGTCCTGATAGCGTCATGTTTTCGGACCTGTCCTCATGTTTTCTGCGATATAACGGCAAATCTTCATGCATTATTGAAATTGAACTGACAAGAAACACAAAAACAACAAAAAGAATAAAAAATAACGGAATTCGTTACCGTTTCCCGAAAAAAGAACAAAAGACACGAAGGGTAGTCGAAAATGAAGAGGCACTGATATCTCCATAATTTCACTCCTGCCATAAGAGTGAAAGTGAGCAAAAATATACAACAAATACATATGGACAAGTATTTATGCTTTGTTCCAGATTTTAGTGCAAAGCAACACAAAGATTTGTTTTTGCTCACAGTTGTCCCTAATCTTGGACTGTTATGCTGGAACACTTGGATCCACAATCCGGGTACGCTAACTCCATAATCTCGGACTGTTATACTGGAATACTTGGATCCACAATCCGAGTACTCTAACTCCCTAATCTTGGACTGTTATACTGGAACACTTGAATCCACAATCCGGGTACGCTAACTCCCTAATCTTGGACTGTTATACTGGAACACTTGGATCTACAATCCGGATACGCTAACTCCCTAATCTTGGACTGTTATACTGGAACACTTGGATCCACAATCCGGGTACGCTAACTAATTCTTTACTTTTTATAAAACCCACCATATCTAAAGTAAAAGTTTAACAATCTTTTACCGCTTGTTTAAAGTTCAGATTATCGTCTAAATCTTTGGGATCTCGTAACAAGCCTAAATCTTACTAAATCTCTTTTTATAAATTTTATCGTATAAAAACTCATTTCCAATTTCTAATGTAAAATATGCCATTTCAAAATATTTAATGAACTGCTTATAAAAGTTACAATAGAAATTTAATACTCGGAGAAAAAAATCATTTTACAAAGTCGAGAACAGAACGTATATTATTATATTTCGTCTTTCATGATTATAAAATTATACGAAGCCAATCTATACCAACATAGTTCGAACAGTTCACGTGCCATTAAATGATTCCGCGTGGTTTTACAATTAACTACCGTTCAATGAGGACCACGTTCATTCGCCTACACCTATTAAAAAACAAGGCAACAACAGTCGATAATAACAGATCTTGTTTAAAATCATGTGGGTGAATTTAATAATCACCCAGTTGTGTCACTTACTCCTTGTTCTCCTTCAAGGAACAGATGAAAATCTTCTGTAGTCATATAGTCTTTCCCAGAATACCTGAAATCACAACAGAGTATAGTCAACACGCCAAGAAGGTAATGAAAGAAATACCTGTTGAGCTACTCTGGTATTTTACAAAGTTATTACATTTGATTACAAAAAAATTATCTCGACATCTGCTGAAGTGTTTAAACAACTATTCCTAACTTACACGATGTACGATTTCAGTTATATCTGGAAATTTTTATTGTTAAATAGATACGAGAAGAAAGTGTTTTCCAGAAACTTGGGATAGTTTTTTCTTTCTAATTTTCGATAACATTGAAATCCTGGGCTCGATTTTTTCGCGATTGGCAGAATGCAGATGAGCCATAATGTAGCTTTGCTCTAAAAAACAATGACAACAACAATGATAAAGAAACACAAGAGCCGGACAACTTCAAAACATCGGAACAGATCAAAGCGATGAAGTAAAGTTACACACCTTCATCCCCTCCCTCTTTTTTTAGATAAAAATTTTTTAATCCTGATAAAGGAGCATTAAATAAATACATTTAGATAATTAATAGTTCTGGCATTCATCTAGTTATCTTTTGGTTTGGGTATCATGTTATTATATATATTTAATCGTAGTCTAGGCATTACGTTGGAATGTTTGTGTGACGTTACATCGCAATAAAAAAGAATATAATAGCGCCTTGACCACCAAAGTTGTTTGCTGTAAGTTGCGCAGCCGACAAGGCCTTTCTTCATTACCAGGGCTCGTCAGGTCGGCTAGGCATGCAACAGACAAACAACTAATCTATGGAGCTCGTTTCGTCCACGTAATGCGTTATGTGGTGTAATAATTACGTCAAGGTATCTAGTAAACTGTGAGTTTGGAAATTACGCGAATATAATTAGCTAAGTTTAGTTCTCAGTTACATGAACATGTCTAATTTTTGTCATTTTAAGCATCAAGTAAATTTAATTATATTTGTTTGTTTGTTTTTGAATTTCGCGCAAAGCAACACGAGGGTTATTTAGACTAGAAGGAAGACAGCTAGTCGTCACCACTCACCGCCAACTTTTGGCCTATTCTTTTACCAACGAATAGTGGGATTGACCGTGATATTATAACACCTCTACGTCTGAAAGGTCGAGCATGTTTGGTGGGACGGGAATTCGAAACCGCGACCCTTAGATTGCGCTTTAAGCGCCTTAACCACCTGGCCATGCCAAGCTCATTTTATCTATATAACAATAAGATTGGTTCAAATGTGTACTTCCTAAGAGTACTGTAATCAAAACATAAAACAGGAAATCGCATTGTCTATAGTTAGGCATCTATAAATAAAATATTTCATTAATGAGAAATTTATAATAATCTATTGAAATATGTTCATCTCGATATTTCTTGGAGTATTTTACGGAACCACGGAAGTGTGATCTAAACTTCCATGTTCATCTCGATATTTCTTGGAGTATTTTGTGGAACCACGGAAGTGTGATCTAAACTTTCATGTTCATCTCGATATTTCTTGGAGTATTTTATGGAACCACGGAAGTGTGATCTAAATTTCCATGTTCATCTCGATATTTCTTGGTGTATTTTTTGGAACCACGGAAGTGTGATCTAAATTTCCATGTTCATCTCGATATTTCTTGGAGTATTTTACGGAACCACGGAAGTGTGATCTAAATTTCCATGTTCATCTCGATATTTCTTGGAGTATTTTATGGAACCACGGAAGTGTGATCTAAACTTCCAGCGACAGCAAGTGAATATTGATTCTTTAAAACAGCATAACTTTAAATCAGAGCTCGTTCATATTGTTCAGTCTAGTAGATCTCTTGTATTTTGTTTTTGTTTTATGTGTTCAAAAAAAAATTAAAACCATTATTTTATAAATGATTTTTAAAATATTTATTTTTTGGGTTCCGAAGCTGCTTATGACTGTTGGGACACATTAGGTTCTGATGCATGATCAGTGATTCTCGTTTAGATGTTATCTGGTGGCGCCATCTTCTCTCCAGGGTGGGCCACAATAGGTTCTGATGCATGATCAGTAATTCTCGGTTAGATGTTAGCTGGTGGTACCATCTTCTCTCCAGGTTGCCGTTCCTAATTTAGCAGTGAAGAGGGAAGGTAGCTAGTCAACATCACCCACCGCCAACTCTTCAGTTACTCTTTTAACAACGAATGGTGGGATTGAATATCACATTATAACACCACCATTCCCGAAAGAGCGAGTATTTTAGGCGACCTGCAGATTGCGAGTCGAGCACCCTAACCATAACCCCATGCCAAATCGTTTATATCTTACTCTGTCTTATTCTAAGTCCAAACCTGAGATATCATCGAAATGCACCTTTTTCAATAAAATTACAAGCATTTTCCGAGATGGCATCCCTCCCGGACATCTCCAGTATGCCTTTGCCACTTTTTTCTATAAAAGTAGTGCTATCGTTAATAGATTTCTCCTTACGTCCCTCTTCAGAGGCGGATTTTACGCTTGTTTTAATAAGTATTTATTTTAAAATTAACTAACAACAACAACAACAAAATCTTAGAAATAGCTATGAAAAATATACGAAAACTGAAACGGTGTAATTACCATGTATCTATCCTTGATAATTAAGTAGCACTGTTGATGTGAGAAACATGTACAAATGTTTTCCTAATATTGCCTGAACATCCTCAGCAAGACTCGCGAGGCTTAACATCGTTACAAAATAAATAGATCACCTCAATAAAAAAATAAGATTTAATATTCAAGTATTAGATTCAGCAAGACTTGTGAGGCTTAACATCGTTACAAAATATATAGATCACCCCAATAAAAAATAAGGTCTAATATTCAAGTATTAGATTTAGCAAGACTTGTGAGGCTTAACATCGTTACAAAATAAATAGATCACCCCAATAAAAAAATAAGGTTTAATATTCAAGTATTAGATATCCTGCATTAGAAAGCCTGCAAGAAAGAATAAGAGCCTGTTTTGTCAAACAAGAACAAGTTATATAGTATTGAACACCGAAGAAAACAGGGAAGGAGGTTTTTACAATAATCTGTCACAATAAAAACTACTTTGTAAATACCGTGTGTAATGTAAGGTGATCTCATATGTAGAAATATTTTACTATAAAAAAATAATTAAAACACACAAAAAGCTGCTAAAATACATATTCTATAAATTAAAAGTGTATTTCGTGGTGCCATTTTAATAGTCGCCATTCTCGTAGTTACTCAGTTGAGTCGAAACGTATCTTAAATTTCAATATGGTAAAATAAGACTAGTAGGCCTGAAAACCGAATGACTGTGGATCTGTAGATCCATAATTCGCATCCTATTAGTGAAGTAAAAACACGTTTCGCACTTTGAGGCCCTGTGTGCGTTATAAGGATGAGGGCTGAATTGCACTATTCGGTCAGACAAGAGTAGTCCAAGAGTTGGTGGTGTTGATTAACTGCCATCTCTATCGTCTGTCGATTCAAAATTAGGGATGGCAAGCACAAATAGCCCTTGAGTAGCTCTGCGCAAGTGTTCTAAAACAAAGAAACAAGTAGGTCTGGGTAGACAGCGCGTGCATTATCTATTGTTAGACTTTTCCGGTTTTTCAACGTAATTTATTGCTCCAAAAATATACAAAAGAGGTTATTGTATTAGTTATATAACAAAAGTTTACAGGGCACTTGAAACGTTACAGTCGTATCAACGCAAACACAGTATATGTAAGTATTATAAACAACTGTCTCATGTATTAGTTATATAACAAAAGATTACAGGGCACTTTAAACGTTACAGTCGTATCAACGCAAACACAGTATATGTAAGTATTATAAACAACTGTCTCATTTTTCTGTAATTCTTCTGATATCTTGTGCTTTTAGTAGCTAATCGCCTTTCGTGTATGGGCCAGTACTGGATAGATTAAAGAAATATACGAGCAACGTCTTGCCCCTAAAATACGCTTTCACCTTAATCATTGATGAAAACTTGAAATACAATCTTAACTCTTACACGTTGGTGCAACATCTGCGATCTCTCATTTGTAAGAACATTTTTCCTTTGTTAAGTACAAATGTGGCTTGTATGTTTTCTTAACGTTCATTGTGCTTTCCTGCGTTTTTTTTTTTGTAAAGTTTTTTTGTAAAACGATCTGTTAGAAACATTCCTCTTTGCTACAGATAAAGCGAAGAAACACGTGGAAGTAGTGGAAATAAATAATATATTTGAAAAAAATCACGCTCTCCTTTATCAGGTGTCATTCATCACTAATGCTGTGTTCTGAGACTTATTAAACTGGTTCAGATCCTTACGAATGTGAATGAAACCTCCTTTAATAAGACTTTTAGAAAATAAAAATACACTTAACGCGTGACTACAGCGATTTTCAGAAAAAATCTAATTTCAATTTCCCTCTGTCGGTCATTGATGCATGGATATAAAATTAACATATGTTTGTTCAATCAAACTTTCGTCCAAAAAAAAAGGGAAACTGCTTTTTAGTAACAAGTACCTGGCTCAGTGGAATGGGTGTTGTTCGTTTAATCTTACCAAGAAATCTCATCGATTCGAGACATGCTATGCTTATAGTGAGTGCGTACGTTCAGTTCGCAACTTTTCAAATCTTCACCGCCAGGCGTTTTAGTCTGTGAGTAATTGTCGCTTCTTATCATTACACGCACAATTAGATAAAATAAAAATAAAAGCGCCAGTGAGACTGTATTCGAACTTTCAGAACGTTGACACGTGACCCAAGAACTGATCTACGCCCAGACAATCTACATGGACACATGATCCTGTTGAATATAGCATCTCAACAACAGGTCTATCACAATTAAACTACACCCAAACCTTAAATAATTCAAAAAAGAAAAATGTGGAGTAACACTATCCGCCACCTGTCAGTGTATCATTAAAACTTCAGTATACAGGATAGGTCAAAAAGCACACGGAGATAAGTTTGCAGGAGGGACCTAACCTTTGAACCACGCTGTATTTCTATATAGTAGATTATCTCCTTGTAATATATATATATGGTAAATGTTTTTATTTGTGGTATTCACGGCTTTAGCTTCTTTATATTTAATTAAAATAAAAACGAACACTATTTTAAAAGTTCATTGATCGTCATATTTACATGGTAAGCTAAAATATACACCATTATTTAACAAACGTTTGATCGTCATGTTTACATGGCAAACTGAAATATAACCATTATTTAACAAACGTTTGATCGTCATGTTTACATGGCAAACTGAAATATAACCATTATTTAACAAAGGTTTGATCGTCATGTTTACATGACAAGCTGAAATATAACCATTATTTAACAAAAGTTTGATCGCCATGTTTATGTGGCAAGCTCAAATATACATCATTATTTAACAAAAGTTTGCATGTGTATCCGCTTATAACTGGCGAACAGCTGAACCGATTGTCACTAAATTAGGTATGTAATCTTTGCCCCCCCCCCTCAGATAGTGGCAGGAAAAGGTCGGTGTTCGGATGTTACCATTCCCCACACCTCAGGCATCCCCCTATATTTTTCGTATGCATTACTCCAGCTAGTACAGACAAAAAGCACACTGTATAGAGACGTCAGTATTGGATTGACCAGTTATAGTAAAATCCTGTCAATTCCAATAGCATTTACGTCATATCAAACTATAGACCGGAGAAGAGAGATTCTTAATTAAAGAACCATTTACAAATGTTCTAGTTATAAGCTCTGTAGAAAAAGCGCATATAGATTATGTTATTATGATAACCTGTTCCGTCACAGAATCTTTATATGTATATCCACTACCGGCACTTGTGTTTAAAATTTTTTGTTAAAAATTATAATAAATGATTAATTAAAAACAACGTTTTATATTTTAAAGTGGAAGCCGTACGGCTTC
>NW_013669940.1:18872-26120 GCF_000517525.1 Limulus polyphemus
GAAGCCGTACGGCTTCCACTTTAAAATATCTCTCGTTGTTTTTAATTAATTATTTATTATAATTTTTAACAAAAAATATTTATATATATGCACGTGGAGTGTCCCAGAGAGTCTCAGAATTACCGCAGTTTCAAAAATCAAACAAATATGGTAGATGGCTCGTTTTGACAGCACAAGTTTGAATATGCGATTTTTTGAATAAATAGTCATTAATCTCTTGGATTACAATCGTTCCTATCCCAAGGTGGGGTCATCTACCCAAAACTAACGTGTCGCTAAGCGACACGGTTTGTACGTCCTCTGTTCTTTCGCGTTTGTGTTTTTTTTTTTTGTTTGCCAACGCTAACTGCTGTAATCCTATATTGCCCCCCCTCAAAAAAAATATAAAACATTTTACTCTTTAAGACACTTGTTATCATGATATGACAGGCATCTTAAATAGTAAAGTTTACTGTTCATATTATGATCACAGGTAGCTTAATTAAACATGAATGTTTACTTGCCATATAATAATGGGTACGTGAAACAGTAAAGTTTACCTGTCGTTTGATCACAGGTAGCTTAATTAAACATGAATGTTTACTTGCCATATAATAATGGGTACGTGAAACAGTAAAGTTTACCTGTCGTTTGATCACAGGTAGCTTAATTAAACATGAATGTTTACTTGCCATATAATAATGGGTACGTGAAACAGTGAAGTTTACCTGTCGTATGATCACAGATAGCTTAAACAGCAAAGTTTATCTTGTCAGATATTCTTACAAAATTTTGTAGGCTATTTCAACATTCAAACATGAATCAAATTTAGAAACCCAAACAGTCCATGGAAAGTTAGGGCTGGAATCATCATAATATATGAATGCTCGAGACTGCAATAGGTGCGATCCCCCACCCCATGTCTCCAGGGTGGGGACAATTCACATACTGTCTCCTTCACTTTTACGGTTACGCAATTTTATGCCATAAAAATGCACAGTTAAGCTATTTTACAGTTTCAGATTAACCACTTTTAAATTACTTAATGTCAATCAAAATAAATAATTGGTACCACTGGTCCAGATTATTAACTTAGTGTTCATCCAATGGTTGATGATTCTTTAATACACCATCAATAATAATTTTCTTTCTGTTTTTCTGGTTAAGAGCAAAATTGCACTAATGTGAGCTCTCTGTGCTGTGCCTACCACAGAGATCGAATCCCGAAATTTGCGTTTTTAGAGCTATCGGGGGGGGGGGGTATTTTTTACGAATAAAACGCTTTTAAATACCCAAAGTACAAATTTTCTATTCAAATCCCATTAACAACGCGTTCATTCTGGGTGTTAGTTAAACGCTTTTCTAAGTATCTGATTATCGACTAATCTAAACGTTTCAAGAGAGAGAACACTTTAATACAACCGTGATCAAATGATATAATAACTTGGATTTGTTCAATAACTTGACATGAACATATGAAAATATCAACAATTCTGTATGGGTTTAGGAACTCGAATAACAATTTACAAACTCAGCTCGAGTGAATGACCTTTGGCCTCAGTCTGCGAATCAGTCTCTCTTTTGTATGACAGTCATGAACATAGCCTCAGTATTTGGATGAATGGCCTACTCATCCAGAGAGACTGTAACCATAACTCAATCAAGCGAGCTCAGTACGTAATGTACTACTAATTTATCACAGACGTAGAAACAGAGGGAGAAGAGGACAGGGAGATCCTTATCTCCAATACAGAGGATCAGCATCCATGCACATCGCCTACCCAATAAATTTATATAGGTTTACAATTTCTCCAACTTGAATTGAAGTTTTGGTCGAAAACAATGACTCATACTAAACAGATAAATATTCTAAAATGACTTATGTGGCAGAGGATAAAGCGGGAGATTGGTCATTAACCTGTTAATTTCGGTTGTTCTTTTTGCCAGTTTTTCGTCATGTCTTTATCACTAAAATAGGCTCAAATTACCACTCTATCTGTGAATGTTTCCTAGGGGAGCATGCACCACCCCAAACCACCCTATAACTTCCGCCTGCTTTTAACAGACACATTTTTGCCTTGTTACATTCACTCACAACTTTGGCACACCCCCCCCCCCCCAACGACTATGGTTGTAGCACAATGTCTTCTGGCTTAGGAACTATACTTTTCACCTTCAATATTATAAGGATGATCTCCCACTAGTTTAAGAAGACCTTCCCTTACCTGACAAGTAAGAAGTAGATTTCAGGCCTGGTTGAGGTACTCTTGAACAGACTGATAAACTGACAACTATTTAATCTTCCGCGATCTTGACCCATCTTATCCACGTTCAGTTCCTATAATGTACAAAAAATAATAATTCTCAAAACACTGTAAACATTTCTGTAAACGATAGAGATACTGCCTGAAAAACACTGTAAATATTTCTGTAAACGATAGAAATACTGCCTGAAAAAAACACTGTAAACATTTCTGTAAACGATAGAGATACTGCCTGAAAACACTGTAAACATTTCTGTAAACGATAAATGTACTGCCTGAAAATACTGTAAACATGTCTGTAAACAATAGAGATACTGCCTGAAAAACACTGTAAATATTTCTCTAAACGATAGAAATACTGCCTGAAAAATACACTGTAAACATTTCTGTAAACGATAGATGTGCTGCCTGAAAACACTGTAAAAATTTCTGTAAACAATAGAGATACTGCCTGAAAAACACTGTAAATATTTCTGTAAACGATAGAAGTACTGCCTGAGAACACTGTAAACATTTCTGCAAACGATATGAGGCACTAAAACGAACTCTCAAACTAATGACAAGCTTCATCCTTTTCACTCTTTTTAAATTCCATGAGTATAGCATTGTACGGCCGAAGTACTGACAGAAGTTGTCAGTGTAAAGTAAATTATCACAACTATTTTAACGGCATAACAACTTGCAGGACAACAAAACCATTGGCCTTTCAAGTAATGTTTTTTAAGACTAGCAAATCTATAGTTACACGCAGATATATCTAAACTGACCATTTATGTGAAAGAAAAAAGGGGGTCTCATTGTTCATTGTAGAAACCCTTCAATTCTTCCTTCACGCATGCGCATTCTGGTAAATTACAATAACATAGTTGCATGATTTCCTGAACTATATCGATGAACAGTTAGTAGAGACGCTGTTTGTAAAGGAGTTACTGAGCTCTAGTTTCAAAATGAAAGAAACTTGAGCGAATAAATGTTGTGAATATCCTTCAAAGTACAAAATACGGATACTTAACGAGCAATATACGAAAATATAAACCACAGAACAATTTAGCGTCTCAGGTAAAGTCTCGAATTTTCCTGAACATGCCAATGAAAGACGGTAGAAGCTGAACAAATGGTCACCATAGATACCACTATTAATAATCACTAGCTAAATGGAACAAACAACGTCTTTATCCAGTGCTACGTCGCTTATTTATGTGAATAGCACAAACAATACAGTAACTTGCTTGGATGTAGCTATAGTCAATAAACTATATTCGTGGTTATGGCAAACCCTTTGGCGCAATTTTAACTTTATTACCAAATTTCACATGACTTTCATAAAAAATTATACTTACTACGTATTTACTTTTTTGAATATTTTATACTAACAAATTCTTAAGTCACGTGCTCTTTAGCAGGTGTCTTTTCAATTCAATGTGTATAAGAAGAACGATAGGATTGTTTTTTTAATAAAGTGTGTAATCAACTGTATTCATTGCTAAATTATTCAGTATTCTTAGATATATTCCAGAACGTTGAAATTTCTTTTCAGTTCTTGATATTCGAACTGTGGTCGTTTCACTGGCAGGGCCCCGACACGGCCAGGTGGTTAGAGCGCTCGACTCGCAATCTCAGAGTCGCAGGTTCGAATCCCCGTCCCATCAAATATGCTCGCCCTTTCAACCGTGGGAGTGTTATAATGTGACGGTCAATCCCACTATTCGTAGATAGAAGAGTAGCCCAAGAGTTGGGTGGGTGGAAATGACTAGCTGCCTTCCCTCTAGTCTTTCACTGGTAAGTTAGGGATGGTTAGCGCAGATAGCCCTCGTGTAGCTTTACGCGAAATTCAAAACAAACCAAATCACTTGCAAGAGACCTGTTTTGTTTACTAGATTTGTTGTAATATGTTCGTTGTTACAATAATTAAGTATTTCAATAAGATTCGATGATGATTTTTGGTGATGAAACAAAGAACTTTTATTGGAAGAGCCAAAAGTTAATATGGTTTTAAATTTGAAAAACTAACAGTAGTTATGGAGGACTACCACTCGTTTCTCACTGGAATACGTATTCGCCATTTTTGCTGGAAACTATAAACTCCTGGAATGCTTTTCGAGTAACCATTTTGTTGTCATACCTACCATAAGGAGGTTTAAGTACTAGAATTCGTTTACTAACAGTCCAGTAAATTTAACAGTTGTGGTCGAATCAGATCTTATATACTGAAACTCTAAAAAGCTGAGGTCCCCCGGTAGACAGTGGTGAGTTTACGAACTTACAACGGTAGAATCCTGGGTTCGATTCCCCGCAGTGGACACAGCAGATAGTCCATTGTAGCTCTACTCTTAGACAAACAAATCTAAAAAGTTGAGAATTCTTCGCGTTATAGTGTTTGACTTAAAGTACCAAGTTTGGCATCTACAAAGTGAGTGCATGCACATAAGTAGATTCTACGACATGACTCGAACAAATAACAGCAGGCGTTTGATTTCTTGAAGAAAGTAGCTGAATGTGGGACATGACTCGAACAAATAACAGCAGGCGTTTGATTTCTTGAAGAAAGTAGCTGCATGTAAGACATGACTCGAACAAATAACAGCAAGCGTTTGATTTCTTGAAGAAAGTAGCTGAATGTGGGACATGACTCGAACAAATAACAGCTAAGCGTTTGATTTCTTGAAGAAAGTAGCTGAATGTGGGAATAGGACAAAAAACTGTTAAAAAAAAACTTTAACATATTTGTAGAAATAAAATAATACTCCCATAAATAAGCTATATCCAGCTTAACGTACAGTGCCTTGCAAAAGTATTCACCCCTAACAATAATGTCACATTTTGATGAAATACAAATAATGTAAATTTTTTTATATTGAACTTGTTTTTATTCAAAACTCTAATGATCAAACTTAACACTGTTGTGTGTGAAGGAGGTTGAATGTTAGCTGATCAAACTTAACACTGTTGTGTGTGAAGGAGGTTGAATGTCAGCTGAAAGAAAATATATATATAAACTGAAATTTGTATTCAGCCCCTAAGTCAATACTTGGTGGATACATCTTTGGCAGCAATTACTGCTGTGAGTATTTTTGGATAGGTCTTTACCAGCTTTGCACAATGGGATGGTGTAATTTTTGCCCATTCTTCTTGGCAAAATTGCTTCAATTCTGACAAATTCATTGAGGATCGTTGATGGACTGTAATCTTCAAGTCTCACCATAAATTTTCCATTAGATTTAAGTCAAGAATTTGACAGGGTCACTGCAGAACATTCACTTTATTCTTTCAAAACCACGCCAGCGTGGCTTTGGCCTTGTGCTTCGGGTCATTGTCCTGCTGAAATGTGAATTTCGACCCAGTTTTGGATTCTTGGCTGACTCAAGCAGGTTTTCCTCTAGGATTTACTTATACTTTGCATCATCCATCTTTCCTTCAATCCTGACAAGCTTCCCAGTCCCTGATGATGAGAAGCATCCCCATAACATGATGCTGTCACTACTATGCTTGACAGTTGAGATGGTGTTGACTGGGTGATGTGTTGGGGTTGCACCAGATGTGAAACTTTTAATTTAGATCAAAAAGCTCAATTTTTGTCTCGTCTGACCACAAAACCATCTGCCACATGTCTGTAATATCATTTACATGTTTCATCAGAAACTCCATACGAGATTTAAGATGATTCTTTTTCATTAATGACTTATTTCTTGCCACTCGCCCATACAGACCATCTTTGTGTAGGAACAGGGATATTGTCGATGTATGAACACTGAATCCCATCTCAGACATGTAACTTTAAAAATCTTTTAAAGCCACTGTTGGCTTCACAGTGGCATCTATAATCAGTTTCCTGCTCGCCCGGCTGCTTAGTTTGGAAGGGTGGCCTGATCTTGGTGGTGACTAGGTGGTATGAAGCATATTTCCCTTCTTAATGATGGACTTCACCACACTCAAAGGGATAACAAGCGACTTTGAAATTTTCTTGTAACCTTCTCCTGATCTGTGCTTCTCTACCACTTTATCCACGACTTGTTTGGAAAGCTCCTTGGTCTTCATGGTTGGTTTGTTGTAAGTTGTGGTTTGAACAGGGGTATTTACTCTGAAGTCAAATTAAATCACGTTGATTACATACAGACAGAGACCATTACACTAATTTTGTGACCTTTGAAACTACAATTTTGCACCTGAACTGATTTAGGGTTGCCGTAGCAAAGGGTTTGAATACTTATGCAATTGAGAATATTCTTAATTTCTTTGAAAATCTAACTTACTTACATAATATCAGATTTTTTTAACTTTCTCATTTTGCAGTAGATTGTATAGATTCTAAATATAAAGTCCCATTTGAAAGTTTTCATGATTGCAAGCACCGTAGTGAAATGTCACTTTGTTCCACTTGAAACAGTTACGATGCGCGTATTTCACATAAAATACTCTTTTAAATACACTTGTGGTGTCTAAATCTATTTTAGAGTCTAGTGTAGGCGGTCTTGTTCTTATAATAGAAATTGAGTGGAGGGGATACTTAATTATATTATCATTATGTATAACATAGCGTCCTCAGTAGTGGTTTACCAACAACACCTATTTTGATATTCGAACCAAGAACTAATAATGTGACATGGACGACGAAACAAACCTAACAGTTTTAGTAAATACAAACAGAATTATTTTTGCTAAGAAAGCGGCTCACCCTTTAGTTATTAAACATCTCTAATATTGTGTATGGGCGGGCATGGTTTAACGGATATCGTACCGTACTGGGAATCCGAGGGTTCACTGTTGGGGTCAAGTTGCGAAAAATCACACCCCGTATATGAGTGACCACCAAATCTCACTATTCGATTAGAGCATCTCTCAAGTGTCGGTGGTATGAGTGTTCTTCAATCTAGTCTGTCACTGTGTTCACTGTAATTCTTCAATCTAGTCTGTCACTGTGTTCACTGTAGTTCTTCAATCTAGTCTGTCACTGTGTTCACTGTAGTTCTTCAATCTAGTCTGTCACTGTGTTCACTGTAGTTCTTCA
>NW_013669940.1:26976-33098 GCF_000517525.1 Limulus polyphemus
TTCAATCTAGTCTGTCACTGTGTTCTTCAATCTAGTCTGTTCACTGTAGTTCTTCAATCTAGTCTGTCACTGTGTTCACTGTAGTTCTTCAATCTAGTCTGTCACTGTGTTCACTGTAGTTCTTCAATCAAGTCTGTCACTGTGTTAATTGTAGTTCTCCAATCAAGTCTGTCACTGTGTTCACTGTAGTTCTTCAATCTAGTCTATCACTGTGTTCACTGTAGTTCTTCAATCTAGTTTATCACTGCAAAGTAGGGACAGCTAGCCAATTAGCTCGTTTATAGCTTTGTACGAATACCCGAAACAAGTAAAACTATAGTAGTTGAAGCTGATCTACAAAATACAAACATTAATTTCTTTCCCAACACTCGATTCGTTGATAATTTACACACATAAATAAATAACTCAATTATTAAAGATTTGTTTGTTTCTTTATTGTTAAGCACAAAGCTATACAATAGGCTATCTGTGCTGTGCCCACTAGGATGTGAACCCTCAGACTTACCGCTGAGCTGCTGTGGAGCAAAATGAAGTAATGAAAGTATGCGGATGAAATTGCGCCTATAGGGTTACAGGTGTAAAATATACGTGATTATATAGGCTTAGCCACCATCTGTCTAATAACAAAACTTTCAGGTTCGAGTATTTCCCCCTCCCCCGTCTCAAATTTCAGGAACCTCTACGCTAAAATCTGTGGTTCGATTCTTCGCGATAGACAGAGGTCAGATAACCCATTGTGTGGCTTTGAGCTGAAATAAATCACAAACACAAACCGTTTTCTACATATTGTGATTTTAATTATATATCTTATGTGTGACTTCGTTTTTAAAATATTACACGCTAAATATATATCACAGTCGCGTATTTGTTCACGTTCCTTTTCTGTATACATCAAATACACATTTAGATAAATCACCTTAAAAATGTAGTGGGTTCAAGGTAACGGGCGCCAGTTTTAGTTTATTTTCATGAAAGGCTTAACATGTACCTAGAGAAAGATATTAACTTTACTATTGTTTCTGCAAACTGGTCTCAGCTACTTGAAACCAAACAAACTTTCCGAGAAGTTGACGACGCTGTATGTTTCACATATAAGAGCCACTTCTAGGCCTGGTGACGCCATAAACTATTGAAATAAACTAACTTAACCCTGCGTTAGTCTTCTGTAAACATTTTCCATAGTACCTGTTCTGGGGTCCGCTCGGACCCCATCATAAAAAATTAATTTTAGAATATTTAAATACTAATAAATTATTATTTTGGAAACAAAAAACCTAACACTCAAAACACTTTCTAACACTTTCTTTATTAATCAATAAATTATAAATAAACTAAGTGTAACAATTTAACACAAACTACTCGAATACTGAAGCTACTGAGAACAACAAACATGTACGTGCTTCTATCTGTCGACGCCGATCTTTATAAAATATTTGGGAAGACTAATTTAGGGTAAAGTAATATCTTTATTCCATTTATTTGTATCATAAAACATCATTTAAGTTTATGTAACGTAGGAAGCAACTGAGTGAAAGGAAAAAATAAAGAATATAAATTTGCTATAACGCTTGAAAGGATAAATAACCACCCAGAAAATAACACCCTAATTACCAATAACACAACGACTAAATACACAGAGGATAACTAACCACCCAGACAATAATAGGCTAAGTACCAATAACACAACGACTAATTAAACAGAGGATAACTAACCACCCAGAGAATAATAGGCTAAGTACCAAGAACACAACGATTAAATACACAGAGAATAACTAACCGCCCAGAGAATAATAGGCTAAGTACCAAGAATACAACGACTAAATAACCAGAGGATAACTAACCACCCAGACAATAATAGGCTATGTACCAAGAATACAACGACTAAATAACCAGAGGATAACTAACCACCCAGACAATAACAGGCTAAGTACCAAGAATATAACGACTAAATAACCAGAGGATAACTAACCACCCAGACAATAACAGGCTAAGTACCAAGAACACAACGACTAAATAACCAGAGGATAACTAACCACCCAGAGAATAACACCCCAAGTACTAAGAACACAACGACTAAATACACAGAGGATAACTAACCACCCAGAGAATAATAGGTTAAGTACCAAGAACACAACGACTAAATATCCAGAGAATAACTAACCACCCAGAGAATAACACCCAAGTACCAAGAACACAACGACTAAATATCCAGAGAATAACTAACCACCCAGAGAATAACAGTTCAAGTACCAAGAACACAACGACTAGATAACCAGAGAATAACTAACCACCCAGATAATAACAGTTCAAGTACCAAGAACACAACGACTAAATACACAGAGGATAACTAACCACCCAGAGAATAACAGTCCAAGTATCAAGAACACAACGACTAAATATCCAGAGAATAACTAACCACCCAGAGAATAACAGTCCAAGTATCAAGAACACAACGACTAAATATCCAGAGAATAACAGGCTAAGTACCAAGAACACAACGACTAAATATACAGAGAATAACTAACCACCCAGAGAATAACACCCAAGTACCAAGAACACAACGACTAAATAACCAGAGGATAACTAACCAGCCAGAGAATAACAGTTCAAGTACTAAGAACACAACGACTAAATACACAGAGGATAACTAACCACCCAGACAATAACAGTCCAAGTACCAAGAACACAACGACCAAATATCCAGAAGATAACTAACCACCCAGTGAATAACACCCCAATTACCAATAACACAACGACTAAATATCCAGAGAATAATTAACCACCCAGAAGACAACTAAGTACTTGAAGCACAACATATAAATACCCCGAGGATAACTAACCACTCAGAGGACAACTAAGTACTTAAGGTACAACGACTAAATACCCAGAAGATAACTAACTATCCAGAGGACAACTAAGTACTTAGAGCACAACGACTAAACACGGAAAGAATGGCTACGTATCCAGATTAAAGCTACGTATCCAGAACACAACAACTAAATACCCAGAGGGCAGCAAAATGTTCAAATTATAGCTAAGTGTCCAAAAGATAACTTCTAAACACACAGGACACAACTGGGCATTCAAAGCACAATGGCCTTTTTACATCAAAACTACACCCAGTCTTTCCAATTAAATATTAACAGATAGTTCAGATCCGTGATGTAAACTATCGTATTATTATGTTTTTTTCTAATATTGTAATATATTTCAAGATAATGAAACTTCAAAAGTGCTTACTTTGTGTCTTCATGACCACAGTGATAGGTCTTAACTCTTAAGTTTAATTTCCAAACCATAACACGTTAATCATCCAGGTTCTAAGACCTTGTGTCTTGATATTTCTCTTTTTATCCTACTGCTAAATGAACCGCTTGTCACTAACATCATGTTGCATGAGAAAACAACCAAATAAAAACAAAAAATTTTAATAACTGAGTTGAATAAACTTTCGTTATTATCTTTTATTTTATCCATTTTCTTGAAACTAAAAGATACAATTCACAGGTAGTACGCCCTCTATACAGCTACATAGAAGGTTGAATACGTTATACTGAAACAATTCTGAATATGCAAATAAGCAATTCGTATAGCAACCACTGCCGATGTAAAGTCGCGATGGAATGGAATGTATCAGAACTACATTTTGATATTATTTGTGGTTCGTAGATAGTGCGATGCCACTGAAAACTGTTCATTTTGAGAAAGATATGTAACAGCTCTTTTCGACACAAAACATTCATACATTCAGTTCATATGGTTAAATTCAGATTAGGGATTTAGAATCTCCAAGGTAGTGTTAGCTACCCTTGTACTTAATGTCATTGAAAACAAAAAAATATAGATCAACTTGGGCAACCAAGACCATCCAGAAAGTATCCTGCAACAAGTCGTACCTCAGCCGTGGTAAGCAAAGTGCGATATCTTGTAACAGCTGAGAATCTACAAACATAAAGGTCAGTGACAAAACTCATCCACCAATGGTCAGTTACAAAAGCCATCCATGTGTCCCATGCAATAGTACGCAACACAATCAAGGAAAAGCGATACAAATCAAGTTTACGCAAGTTGCTTCCACGACATTTCCTTTCAACCGTCACGTACCTTAAGTGGCTGGAAAATGGAACGAGTATTCATGTTGTTCCACACGAAAACATAGCGTTCAAGTCCCTTGACGAAGCACCTATACATTTCTGTGCAGTCGGACTGTTGAAACGAGCGTATGGAAATTTGTCTTCGTACAGTAGATGTATTACGGAAAACGTATGGAGAAACGGTGTACTTTAGACATGATACCCTTATGACTACACTGCAGGGCTATTGTCAAGATGTACAGTCGTCAGATATAGCATGTCTGGACGTGGCGTCAGGGACTTTAACGATGTGGTGAGGCTTAAAAATTATCTTAATTTACTCAACCCTCTGTTTTTAATAACCTTAGAAGAAATAGTGCCACCCATCAGTGTCCCCTAATAGTGAATTAAAATATTAGAATATACAAAAGTACAATAACATATCAGAAGCTTCCCAGTGGCACAGCGATATGTCTGCGGACTTACAACGCTAGAAACCGGATTTCGATACACGTGGTGGGCAAAGCACAGATAACCTATTGTGTAGCTTTGTGCTTAACTACAAACAAACAACCCAAATCAGGAATATGTTTTACTGAATTTGATAAAGTCTAGTTTAAAGCATAAGAAGAGTTGATTATACAGTCTGTGTTAGATGAGCGATAAATGATTTGTCAGAATAAGCACCATATATCTGTCGTCAATATATCGTTTATTTGATTGTTTGATGTTCTCAAACTGATATTATAAGATACACGGGCTACACAACCAGGTCAAGACATCCCTGAGATTTAGGAATAACCACATCAAACTTAGGACTGCTAACCACACGAAGAGCAACGAGTCAAGAACACCCGCCGCCTATTATGCGTATACTCCTAACTTAATAGCGTGACCAAAAGTGCAAAATATGTTCATCAGCATATCGCGACTCGATCCTTGGACCTTCCGATCTAGGCAGGATTATAATTTGATGAATTGTTAAGAGCAAAGGGAAGAAGAATCACGAGAGAAAAAAATGAATATTTAAAATAGGGATATGCACTTGTTCCTCTTTAGATAACGTATTTAAACTATGTAAAAAAAGACGACTTTAAAGCTTGATAGAGACAAAAAAGCGGAGTATTTTTCATGTTGAGGAGAAAAATATTTTAGTTGAGGAATAAATCTGTCGAAAATATAGGATATATCAACTGAGGTGCGTGTCTCCATTAACAAAGTTGTTAACAATCTGATTAAATGTTTATTCAAAACAAAATATAACACAAACAACAAAGATTACAGGAAGTCTGTGAGACATATATCATAATCCGCCATGTTCTCTTGTACGTGATAGATTTAGTGTGAGACACATATCAGAATCCGTCATTTTCTATTGTACGTGTTATATTTAGTGTGATACACATATCAGAATCCGTCATGTTCTATTGTACGTGATAGATTTAGTGTGAGACACATATCCAAATCCGTCATTTTCTCTTGAACGTGATAGATTTAGTGTGAGACACATATCCAAATCCGTCATTTTCTCTTGTACGTGATAGATTTAGCGTTTAGTGCATGAGTTACTAAACTGACTTAGAACCTAGCATTCACAACATATTAATACTTAAGTGTCAATTATTAATTAAAGGATCGCTTCCATGTAAGCTGGTATTAATACTTAAGCGTCAATTATTAATTAAAGGATAATCTCCATGTAAGCTGGTATTAATACTTAAGTGTCAATTATTAATTAAAGGATAATCTCCATGTAAGCTGGTATTAATACTTAAGCGTCAATTATAAATTAAAGGATCATTTCCATGTAAGCTGGTATTAATACTTAAGTGTCAATTATTAATTAAAGGATCATTTCCATGTAAGCTGGTATTAATACTAAAGCGTCAATTATTAATTAAAGGATAATCTCCATGTAAGCTGGTATTAATACTTAAGTGTCAATTATTAATTAAAGGATAATCTCCATGTAAGCTGGTATTAATACTTAAGTGTCAATTATTAATTAAAGGATAATCTCCATGTAAGCTGGTATTAATACTTAAGCGT